>NC_064816.1:118350924-118362116 GCF_023721935.1 Panthera uncia
AAGAATTTCTTTTGTCTGGCACATTTTAAACACCCAATAACTATTAGCTATTTTTATTGTAACTATTATTACTATTGCCTACACCATTTAGCACTGGAGTCCCTTTAAGAATGTGCCTTTTACAATGAAAATGAGTCTTTCCGCTAAACCATAAGATCAGACATAAGCTCTTCCCAGAAGGAAGAAGGGAGGAAAGGGACAATGAGAAAGTCTAGAAGCAAAGGGGTAAGAGCAGCAGTAGGAACTTGCTAATGGCTCAGCTGTGGGCTAGCCTTCTAGAAGAACACTTCCGCAGGAGCAGAAATGGCTGGAGTTCTAGTGCACCTCTGCTATTTAGCCTTGGGCAAATCTACTGGGCATAGAGCTTCTTAATCTATCAAATGGAGATAATATCTGCCCTGGCTATCTCACCCAGGTCATGGTGGCATCCAAGGGGAAAGTGGCCATCAAGTTTACTATCCCAATATCTCAATGGTTTTTATGTTCATGTCCGTTTTTGCAGATTCTAAAGTCTCTCAAAAGAGTCTGAATAGGATCTTAACTGGAGGGGATTCAAGGAAAGAAAGTGGTGGGAGAGGAAAATGTGTCTTCCTTGCTGCATCTCCAGGAAGTGCAATGCTTCCCAGTTGTAAAGAACTAAGGAGTTCCACACCTACGCTCCCATTACAGTCACTGCATCCAGGAAACCAAGCCACTGATTTGCTCATAGAGCTGTATGTCACACATTTTTTAAAAAGGGCACAACCTTTTGGGATGAGCACTGGGGGTTGTATGGAAACCAATTTGACAGTAAATTTCATATATTAAAAAATAAAAAAATAAAAAAAAATTAAAAAAAAAATAAAAAGGGCACAGATGTTTCAAATTCAGAATCACTATGACCTGTTACATCTCTGTTCAAATGAAAAAATGAATGACGGTGTTAGGTGTTAAGTGAAGAAAGCAGCATGCAACGCAGAACCTACAGAATGATCTTGCCTAATGTACCAAATATCTATCTGAAAGGAAACACCAGAATGAAAACCATGACCACAGGGTAGTGGATTAGTCGATCACTGCCTTTATATTTACTATTTTTACGATTATTCTATACCTGTATATAGTCACATATACAGATATATAGGACTATATGAATATATAAAGATATTTACATATTTGAATTTTATCATACATAAAGAGAGGAGGTCAACTAACAGAGTGGGTTAAGGCTTGAACTTTAGAACAAACTGTTCTGATATTGGCTCTGGCACTTAGCTCTACAATATGTGACCAGTTCTTCAACTCCTCTGAGCCTCAGTTTCTTCATTTATAATGTGGGAATAATCAGAGAGCCTCTCCCAAGACCTTGTGATAAGAAATAAATGAGATCGCCCACATGAATGTCAGTTTCACAAACGCAAATTCTTTGTGTGGTTCCCCACAGTAACCTAGTGCCTAAAACAGCACCTTGCACCCCCTCTAAAAGCTGTTCATGGACCCCATCAGCAGTGACAGATCACTCTTCAGGCAGTAGCCAAGGGCAGAGGTTCCATCTACAGGCACAGAGCACAATGAGTTGTGGTGTGGCCCATGCCCTTGGCCCTTGTTAGGACTGTTGTCTACTAAACTGTGTTAAGAAATCTCTGGCAAGATAATAATAATAATAATCCATTGAGAGTGTGCAAGAACCAAAGACAATTGGGCAGGCAGGCCAGATGGATGCTCCTGGCTTCTACCCAGAAGCCCAACTAATTCTGTCAGCAGAGGGTATCTTCAAAGGTCAGAAGAAGACAACCTTTGTTATCGGCTTCCACAGAATTCTCCTAGCATTTGCCAAGAAACATGCAAAGCAAATGCTGGGAGCGCTGAGACAAACAAAGATGAACAAAAATTAGAAGAGCTTCCATTTCCAGCACCCACCAGTAACAAGCACTCAGAACACGTAGCTAATCCTCACAATACCACTGTTAAAATCCACTCTCTGAAAGAAATCTGGATTCTAAAAACAGAAATGAAGACATGTACCTTAAGTGTTATTTTGTGATAACAACCAATACAAGGGGGGTGGCTCAGAAAGCTTCGTGAAGGAGGTAGTTTTGACTGATGGCTGGGATTTCAGCAAGGACAAATACGAAAGTATGAGACAAACAGGTAAGGAGAGCATGTCTAGCGACCTCAAACCAGCCCAGCCCAGCCTAGCCAGATATGGGAGGAGATAGGCCAAAAAAGTGCTGAGGACAAAGTTAAGAAAAGTATTATAATTTATACCCTGTTTTAAAAGATGATACCTGGGAGAAGGGGTCACCTTTTGCATTGCCTTGTCTCATCTCCAAGTATGTGGAAAGACAATAGGGCTCTGGAATGTGACAGACTCAAAACCTAACCACTACCCCCACTCCCAGCCGTGAGACCTCAGGTATGCTCTATGCTAAATCAAGCTTTAGTGTCCACATCTGTAAAACAGAAGGAATGATCTCAGAGGGCATAGCCAGGTACATGTATGCCATATAGACATTCTAAAAATTTTGCATCTCCTTGCCCCTATTTTGAGCTTCTTGAGGTCAAGGATCCTATTATGTAGATCTGTGTTATCTACTCCAAGGGCTTGCACATCAACTAGCACATGGGTGGCACACAACATGCTTGTTGGCAAAATAAAGGAGTCATTTGCAGCTGCCACTCACACTTACCAAAATACTGGTTGTGCTTTTGGTAGACCCAAAGAAACAGAGACCAAAAATCTGATTTTCAGTATAATCCACTCCTGACACTCACTCCTCACCCTCATAGATGCATCCTTGGTTTCATAGACCTGAAGTTCTCTCTTCCCATCTTGTCCCAGATAGTTTCAGAACCAAGACAGATCCAATCCAAATAGTGTCATCTTATACCGGAGTTGAAAGGTCGGCACTTAAAACACTGGAGAAAATGTACTTCCATGGAAATTACCCCACTCAAGATCCACTCACAGATCATTTGGACTGGGCAAGATCAGTGAGGCCTGAATGAGCCCTACTTATCCTTCAGCTCTCAGCTGAGACATCACTTCCTCCTGAAAACCTTCTAGGGTCTCCCAAACTGGACAGTGCTCCTTTTGTATGTTCCACGGTGTCCAGACTTCACCCACATCATTGCACTTGTCACTCCAGATAGTTAGGATCTGTTATGCTGATAGCAATGATAGCTTGTCTGCTACCTGCTGGTGTTTCTCTCTTTCTTAACACAGTGACTGTCAAATAGCAGTTACTCAATATATTGCTGGGGAATGAAGAAGTGAATTTATCAAGAAACTGATCAAAAACTTCTTTCTTTCTACTCATTTCCTTCTGTTCAGCAATGACTTACTATGAGCAGTGAGGACACCTACAACAGCCATCGTTTTCTACACACACGAGGAATGTAGTAAGAGGAGGCTGGGGGCCTCACAGTTGTGGAGCATCTCCTCTGTCCCATGTCCATTACACAAAGTAACTCACTTTGACATCTACAGACCCTGGGAGGGCTACCTCACTTTTCACTTGATGGAAGGGAGGTTCAGAGAGGTTAAGTAACTTAGCTAAGGATACAAAACCTTCAACTAGTTGAGAAAGAAAGCAAACTCTGAAGGCTTCAAAGAAAATTATGCAAATAAATCAAAGGGTGCCAAGAGGGAACTTAGACACTAGACAAAAATAAACAAAACCAACAACGATAAAACAAACTGGGTCCTTTCCTTCCAAACGCAGGAAATGAACTGGAAAAGAGCCCAGTTTATTTTTGGCCTTTTGTTTTTAAGAACTTCATCAGAATTTATCCCTGATTCATAACCTGAAAGACAAAAGGAATATTTTTAAATGTTCTGTTTTGTTTTTTCAAACTTACTTCCAATTTACAATTTTTTGAAACCTGAAACAATACATTGCAAATCTCAAAATTCACACAGCTAGAATGAGTCGATACAAAAAGTAGAGAATGACCAGGGGCTGCTGTGCTCTGAAATCTGGCAACCCTGGCAGCATGGGAGATGGAGATGGCGTGGCTTCATGCTCAGACAGAAGGCCGGTCATCTCCACAAGGCCAGGCCAAGGGAACTGTATCCACGAAGGTCTAGAACAGCGCTTTGCAAACTGTGCCCCAGAATGGGCTCTGCCCTCCTCACTCTGTGGACAGGCAATACAGCATTACGCTGATCACCTGCCTGGACTCAAAGCTTCCTCCAGCTTGGAGTGTCCAATAAGCTACGTGACCTTAAGCAACTTCTATCACGTTCCCAACCACCAGTCTCCTCATCTGTAAAAGCTGGTTAACAATAACACCCACTGCACAAGATGATGTGAGAGTCAAGTGTAAGAATAATGTAAAGCCTTTAGCACAGTGCTGGGTATTCAGTAAGGGTTTAAGAGTCAGCTACTATATTAATAACAGTAATGAATAAATAATAATGTTATTTTAATTCAATAGGTTTCCAAATTTTGTTTGAAAAAAAAAAGCTTTTCATTGATTAAAGAAGCAAAGAAAAAAGGCTGCAGATTGTTTTCTAAAAGTTAAAAAAAAAATTGAATACTTGCAATTCTCCTTATCTTAGAACACTTGAACCATGAAGAAAGCAGGTGCTAACCTCAGTGTTGCTAAGAGGAAAAGGAACCGAAACCGTGTCCAGCTTACCCCCAAGCCCGAAGGACCCTGCAGGCTATATACTGTGCCACACACTCTGGCTGTGGTCCCAGTAAACCTAGCAGAAGTACACATGTCCTTCTAATGTTGAAGTAGGACCACTGTTGAGAAGGCAGGAGAAAAAAAGTAAAAGTGAGTATTTATGAACTAGACGCCATAATAATCCTTAGAAATATCTCAAGTTACTTTGTTTTGAGAGGCAGAGAGAAAAAGAGAGAGTGTAGGGGATGGGCAGAGAGAGAAGGAGACAGAATCTTAAGCAGGCTCTACACCCAGCATGGAGCCTAACACAGGGCCCGATCTTTATGACCCTGAGATCATGACCTGAGCCAAAATCAAGAGTCAGCTGCTTAACTGACTGAGCCACCCAGGCGCCCCTTTAAAGTTGTCTTTTGATAAAGATTCTTTTTATCAAGCACTCCCTAAAAACTGAAGCCCATTGAGTTGCTAACACAGAATCCCTAAGCACCCACCAGAAGTTGTAACTCAATTCAGAGACATGATGTACTATAACCAGCATTGACTGACCTGTATCCACTTACCTCTTAGGCAAATTAAAAGCCTCCTGGTCTTCACTGAAAATCAATGTCTGTTTCATGTGGAATGTTTCTATGGAATTGTGGATTGACCAAGAACTATCATCAGTGTATGTATGTGTATGTGTATGTGTACATGCACGTGTACAGAACAGGAAGTGAGGAGCTGGAAAATTTCCCCTCAAAGGCTTCCATCCGTTTATATCCAGCTGATCACATTCTGAAAAGTGAATACTGAGATGAGAACATCACCAAAGAGCAAAGGGCACTGACCCCCAATATTTTAAAAAGTTACCGAAAGCTCTCCATAGCTGTGTCATCTAGCAGAGGCTTCTAGACACTGAACTTCATTTTACCTCTCCTGGCCCCAGCCAGGGAGAAAAAGGATGAAATTAAGCAAGCATAAAAGGGGTGATTCTGTCCATAGTAAACCTGGACCTACTTGGGGACAGAGCCCAAACAGCAAGGGAACAGCAAGAAACAACAAGGCAGGAGCAAGGATGCTTCTGAGGGGCTTTATTTGCTTTTTGGGTGGCTTGGAGTTCCCAAAGTACCAGGCATGCCCACAATCAAATAAATGTAAGTTTCACATACTCCAAAGTCAAACAGATGATTTGGGAATCATTCCTGATAGCCCGGATAAGTGAGGGTTGAATAAGCACTGATGTTAAATTACGAAGCGGCTGGCAGTCTTTCATTTTTTTTTAAGTGAGTATCTTTGAGTAAGAGCCATATGGGTGCTACAATAATGAGGTTTATAAATAGGCTTAATATTCAAACAAGCTGGCTTTAAAAAAAAAACAACAAAACTTGTGTTCAGTTTCAAAGTTGACAGCAAGATACCTCCCAGTGGGGCACAAGAGGGTTTTCCGGTGTGGGAAGTTGAATGTGCAACAACTACGCATGCACAGTGAGAACTCTAGCTCTCGGCCTCCAGTGTTTGCCGGCACTTCCAGGCAATGGTGACTCATTCTGCTCCAGATCCCGTCTCCATCCTTCCCTACCAAGGTCACTACTGCTGCTGATACACAGACAGCTTTGGAAATCTTGGTTCTTGGCCCTCAGTTTCCTAAAGGGAGAGGAGATTGGGGGGCAAACTCAGAAAAAGTGCACAGAGTTAACTGAGTGGAGTTAACTACATGTTCTCAGGAGTTCAGCTCCCTTGTGGGAAAGTGGACTACAATAAAATGTCCCAAATACCCATGAAATGAGCAAGGACCTGAATGATCATCTGATCCTCCAGTTTTGTTTTTCATTGGCATATGGGTTACAGGCTGAAGAGAACCGGATATCTCTGGAAACTTCTGAATACGTCTTAAATCATTTGTATGAACTACTCTACATGTTGCTGAGAATGGAAGGTCCTTGTACATTTCTTCTTAATCTACCAGTGATTTCATTTCCATGATGCATACATTAAAACCTAGACTTGCAAAGCTTTGTGTATATTGACTGCTTGATGGCACTTCTCATATTTGGAACAAGTAAATGCCATTAAGAAAATGTATATAGGGGCGCCTGGGTGGCGCAGTCGGTTAAGCGTCCGACTTCAGCCAGGTCACGATCTCGCGGTCCGTGAGTTCGAGCCCCGCGTCAGGCTCTGGGCTGATGGCTCGGAGCCTGGAGCCTGTTTCCGATTCTGTGTCTCCCTCTCTCTCTGCCCCTCCCCCGTTCATGCTCTGTGTCTCTCTCTGTCCCAAAAAAAATAAATAAAAAACGTTGAAAAAAAAAATTAAAAAAAAAAAAAAAGAAAGAAAATGTATATAAATTGCAGTCTCCTGGCACCTTCTGGAAGAGTATTGGGGAGCGGGAGAAGATATTAGAGAATGTGAGAGATTCTCTTCCGTTACTAGCTCAAATATTTCTTAACTGATGAGCTACAGAATGAAAATCCATATGGGCAAGGATTCTATTTTCTTTCATGGCCAAAGATCCAAAGCAATATAAAAAATGAAAAATAGTAAAATGATATAAGCTCACTTTCACCTGGAATAACCCAATAATTACTAAAGGGTTGTTTTTCTTTAAATTTTCTAGAGAATTTTTCTGCTAGTTCTTTCTTTTTGGGGGGGTGGGGATTGTCCCACAGACTCACACTCTTCCATTTAGCCTTGTTAGAAAAGGAAGATCATATTCAGAGTCAGCGACTCCCAAGGCACAAACCTGCAATATGTACTCATCACCCAAAGTGATGAGATCAAATTCAAATGAAGAAGTGAGGTTTGGGGACGAGGAAGGTGAACCCGAAGAATAAGAGAACGCTAATCTGAAGCAGAGCTGTAAATAAGACCATCGATTTTTAACTCACTCCTAGAAGCAAATATGTTTGTATCTAGTGCTGGCTGGGCACTAGAAAGAGGAGAAATCTTTAAGAATTAATCCAAACTAAACAACCCCACAGGAAGCCCCACCTGGAACAGCACCAATTCACTCAGCCAATCCACACGGTGCCCCACGCTCCCATATTCCCGAAGGCCTGTTTCTTCATTGTTCTCCCTCCCCAGCCCCCTGTCTGCCTGCAGACAGCTGGCCAGACATAGAAATCCAAATCTCTTGTTCATGCCTGCTTCTCTCCTGGGCCTGGGTTAAAAATTCCAGCACTCGAATTACTGTCCAACAGGCCCCCAAATGGGACTCCCCCCCCCCAAAGAAAGCTGAAATCTTCTTCTGGAAAGCAAGGCTTTTTGAACAGACCAAGCACTATTTCCCTCCTGCTTAAAGCTAGGCAGTGAGCTAATCACTGGCACCAACAACAAAATATGGAAAGGTTTTTAGAAAAAGAAAATAGAAAGTAAATGTCATGCTTGTAGAAGTTCAGGTAGTACTTTTTTGCATAAATTATTTATCCCTCTATTCACATATTTACAACCACTTGCTGTGTTATAAGCACAGCAAAACGGTGTGGGTGGGAATGGAAGAGATTTCTGTGACCTCCTTCTTAGGAGCCTGGCTCCTGTTTAGATAAACATCAATGAGAAAGGCTGAAAACAAAAATATTTCTTAATATCCATGCAACACTGCCAAAGTGGAGATAAATCCAAAGGATTAAGACAAAATCTTACTCTCCACAGATGTATCCCTGTAATTAGGGGAGGAGTAGAATTTTTTAAATTGAATTATCCAAAGAGTTGCTCCAGGTCTCTACTTTGCTCTTCCCCATGTGTATTTAGCCGGAACAAAAACTGTATCTTCTGCCAAGTTTAACTCCAGCGACCAGTCTAATCTTTCTAAGCCTTTCCCGTCTACTCTAGGAGTATTCCTTCCCTCGCTCCTCTCTTCCACCCTCCTCCCAACTCTTACCCAAACCTACTCATGGCAGAAAGCAGCTACTGGCCATTTACAACTCCAGGTGACTTTAAGTCAACACACAGTTCCTGGGGAGCAGAGATCCTTCCTATTTCCTCCAAAACCTTCTCTAACAGTAACATCATCCACAGAAGACTCTTCTCTGGACACAGGCTCTGTAAATTTTAACAATTTAAATATGGCAAAAATAATGGGAATATCCAAAAAACAGAAAAAAAGAGGGAAAAAATTAACTAGCAGATACACTCATAGGGACGATTCTGAGCTCTACTATCAATGGAAATCAGTTGAACATTTGAACCAAATTCTGTTTACCTATAGTTACCTTCACTGAAACTATCCAAAGACTCCCAGAAATGGGTGCTTTGAACAATTCCTTTATTTTTTTTAACAACGACTAATTTTAGTCCATAGTTTTGTAGAAAGAATGACAATTCTAAACAATATTTATGGAGCTTCGATTTATGGTAATTAATCCTTTTGTGTCACAAATGAGCAACACAGAACTCTATTCATGAAAGTATTTGTGGTCCCTCACAGTTAGCAGACTCGACTTCCAAATACAACCTCCTGGAATAGTATACTAGATAAAAAATAGGTAATTTAAACGCATTATAAGACCCATCACAGTCATCCTTAGACAAGAATCAGAGAGATAGAGAAAAAAATGGGTCAGATATTAGTCTGAATTTGAACTATTCCTAAAACACACATGGAAGTAGATTTCAAAAACTAATCCTTCAGGGGGCACCTGGGTGGCTCAGTCAGTTAAGCACTGGCAGTGCCTGCTTTAGATTCTCTCTTTCTCTCTCTCTGCCTCTCCCCAGACCATGTTCTCGCTCTCTCTCAAAATAAATGATAAATTAACTTAAAAGAAAACTAATCTTTCACTACTAGATTTACTCAGAGCGTCTCTAGAGTGCAGGAAAAGTCTTGGTTATTTCAGCATTTTGGTTGTTTGGAATCTGGATAAACAAAACTTAATGTTCTTCGGATGTCCAATAGTGACTTTCGGCCAAAATATTCAACGCATTCTTATGTTGATTATTTAAGGTTTCACTCTTCTGGTGGCCTTAAGGGAAAGGAAAGCTGTTTCAGCAGAATATTGAATAGTGCGTCGCTGCAATAGACCTCTGGAAGAGAATGAAAGTGGAGGGAGGGAGAGCACTTTGGGGAAGGCCTTAAAGAGTAGGAAAAGGGCCATGAATGAGGAGACATAGTGTGGAAGGTGAGAGCTACACCAGGACCTGTGCAGTGCCCCAAGAGACAGAGGCCTGGTGTGTCCATCACAGGGCACCTCAGGAGCAGCAGGGACCCCACAGAGCACCACTGGGCAAGCCTAGACAAAGGACAACCTCCTGCAGAATCTAGAGAGTCTACCCAGCCAACCTTCAAGAGGCCCTGCTGTGGTGCTTGGGCTCCACGCTTTGGGTCTCACTGCCTGGCTCATGCTTGCTCTGTAGTTCCCAGAAGGTCCATGGTGGGGGCCCAACTTCATTTGGCTTCTTGGGTCATAGTCTCTTTCTTCCCTTGGAATACTGGGAATGATCCTGCCTTCCCCACCCCCTCAGGTTTTTGTCTCTGTTCCAAATCCATGTTATGGTGAGCATGGCACCAAGTAGTCAATATAAAGGTTCCAAGCAAAGCTATGTACACATTATGAGCTGGCCTTACCCATATGTTGGACAAGAAAATGTCAATGAGAAAATATATATAAACTTACAGTCTTCTGGCACCTTCTGTCAGACTATTTAGGGTGTCACACTAAACTGCATTCTCTGTGTGTGTCTGTGTATATACATACATATAATTTATTTTTCTTCTTACTTTGTTGGACTATACATTATACCTCCAAACCAGGCGTTTCCATTTATCTCCAGACTCATTTATCCAACTGCTCATGGCTTCACCACATCTATTCAAGGACATCTTATAGGCCCCTCATATTCAGTATGTCCAAAACTGAACTCATTATCTCTACTCCCCATTCATTGTGCTCCCATGCACAACCAAACCTACAACATTAACCCCCACCCCACCTCAGTGGGCCTGATCTAAGTAAATAGCATCTAGGAATGAAGCTAAAAACCTAGGAGTTTTCCTAGATTCCACACTCTTCCCCATTTCCCACATCCAAATCCTGTTGAGTCTGCCTCCTGAAAATCTCTCAAATCCATCCCTATAGACCTACAATGGCTTCCCATTGGTAAAACCCCTGGTCTAAAGAAGAAGCCTCTCAGCCTTAGGGCCATCGTCTGGGAGACCTCCGTGCCATGACAGCCAAGCAAGGGAAGCAGTGAATGTGCAGGCTAAAGTGTAAAACAAGAAAGCTGAGGCAGAGGTCCAAGTAAACTGCTAACTTCTGCACCCGTGGAAACCACAGGAGCAGAAACAGGAAAGCCAGAGGTCAGGGATGCTAGTACCAATTTGTTGGTACATGTCTACTCTCTAAAGCTTGATTCAATGGATCTAGAAATCCGTCACCATCTCATCACAATGACCACCTTTGAGACCCACCTTGCTCATATCAAAACAGTCCCTTTTGGTCCTTTGCCCTGGACCTGTGACTTTTCAGGACTAATTCTGTTTTCATTTGTAGCTGAATGTGGCACATGTACAATAAATCATCCCTTCTGCTGTCTTAGCTGAAGAAATAAATAAAATAAAATAAAATAAAATAAAATAAAATAAAATAAAATAAAATAAAATAAAATAAAA
>NC_064816.1:118362126-118442744 GCF_023721935.1 Panthera uncia
AATAAAATAAAATAAAATAAAATAAAATAAAATAAAATAAAATAAAAAAGAAGCAAAATCCAATCCCTCTCTAGCCACGTCTTGAGACTCCTGTCTCTATACAAACTTGACTCTAGCCACATGGCCTTCCTGTTTTTTCAGAGGTGCCATGATCCTTTGGCTTTTTTGCACATGCTGTTTTCCCAGCCCCTGAATACCTTAGAACACTCTTCCTCAACTCTTTACTTAACGAATACCTACTTGTTCTTCATAGCTCATTTTAAATCTCACTTCCTCGAAGAAGCCTTCCCTGATTTTTGCACCAGGTTTGGGCCCTCTATTATATTTTTCTGCAGCACTCGTCAATATAAATAATTACTTGTGGAATTACATATTTAATATTTGCTTCTACCAGTAGACTGAATATTCCCTAAAGGAGGGAGCCTTTATCTTGCTTCTCACTGCCTGGTGCCTGGTGCATGGTAAGTGCTGGAGAAATGTTTGCCTAGTGAATGAGTGATGGATTACTTTCCTACATATAGTTGTACGTGTAGTCGTTCAGATATATCAATAAAATTCATTACCTATAATCATAAATTATGTCTTCTCAATTGAATTATTCTCTAAAGCTTTTCATTATTTCACAACCTAGAAACATCTAGGCTTTTCTTACACTCATGAAGACTCATTTATTTTATTTAATAAGAGCTGTCAAAAGGTCTTTAATAAAGAGTACAGTACAATAAGTCTGAAGAATACCAAAGTTGACATGGATTCAGTATACTTTCTCCAGAAACAGAGTGTTCCATTTGTCGGGGAATCCACTTTTTATTGCTGATGAGAAGTTGTGATGCTCATTCTCCAAGCTGTTAAAGACTACTTTATGGGCCTCAGACTCAACAATTATTTTTCTTAGTCTCTAATCAAAAAGCCGTGACTCAGGTCATGTAAGTGCTTTCCCTCCATATGGAAAAACTGGAACCAAGCAGTTTCTATGAGCCAAAGAAAACTAAAGACAGAAAATCGAGCTAGAAATGTAGAAATACCCTCTACTCAGGGCTGCATCCCAACCAATAGACGCTGTAAAGCTTGGTCAAAATAATAAATACTTAGCTTGATAAATAGTGAGTTGTAATTAGCTAATAAGTCAGCACAACCAAATTATGTTAAGCAAGTGATGATGTACTAATATACTGCATTAGTATTCAAGTAAAGACAATTTCATTCTAAATGTAAAAACCCATTTACCATTTATATATTTACCTCTTTCTCCCTCTTAATATACATTAAGAACCTATTCAGGTGAGACTTTATTGATCTTTATTAGGAAAAGAAAGACTCAAAAATAATCCCTCATATACAAATGTCTTCCTTCTCTGAATCCTAGGACATTGTGTCAACATCACTTATTTAGCAATTAATTATTGCACATACTTTTATTGTTGTTTTTTAACTTTTCACATGTATAAAGATTTCTACTGTCTCCCTAACTAGACTCTAAATTTCCTGAGAACAGAGTTTTTCTATATCTCCTCTGAAGCTCCTGGTATCTGGTATAGAATAGGAGACCAACAAAAATATGCCAAGCCATTCCAATTACGTGACAGATTGGAAGGGCCAATTAATACCCTAAAATACATAATCTGGAGGAAATAAGTAATTTTTTAGATTATTCTTTTGGCATTGCTTTATTAGTGAGATTCACGTGAAGCTCCTCTTTCTTAGGTCATCTGTTTGCGAGGCTTTTCCTCAGAACCATGACTCTCAGACCCACTGCTCCAAGCCAAAGGTCTCTGCATAGTTCCAGACTATCACCAACACCTACATGGATCTTCCAGAGGCCATTCCATTTCAACATATCTAAACCCAAGTTTATCACTCTGCTTTATCCCAGCCTGCTCTCCTCTCCATGGCCCCTAATAAGGCAAATGGCACCAAACTAAGACACCCAAGCCAAAACAAACTTGGAAGACAACTTCCCTTTCTCTCTCTGCTCCAAAACTAACTGGCACTACACTAAATTCAAGAATCTTCTCCAAACAGTCACCAGGCCTCAAATTCCATCACCAGTCTGTCCTCTACACTTCTTCCAGAGTAGCCATCCTAAAATTCAAATCGCAATTTGTTACCCTCCAGCTTAAAGCCTTTTAACACTTCCTTATAAGTAAGAGATAAGATGAAAACTCCTTAAAATTACCTGTACAAAATAAAAAATATTCTCTGTAGGATGAATGGAGAGTGGAACACATTTGTGTGTGTGTGTGTGTAATATAGCAAAATGTGTTCAAATATTTGCCTCCTTAAACTATGAGCATGTACAGTTTTGAATAAAACAAAAAGCATATCTCCTAAAATTCCATGTATTACTACCTGGCGCATGCCTTCCTTTCCAACATTCTCTCTCACTCCTCCTCAACGGGCCACCATCTCCCATGCCTCTGTACCTCTGCACACTCTGTTACCTCCATTCATCAGCTTTCATCTATCCCTCAATATTGCACTTGATAAGCTGCAAGAGGATATCACACAGCTACCTTTCAAGGAAAGTAACTAAGGCTCTTGGGAATTAATTGATTTATAGGGAAAGGTAACCCTGTGAGGTCCCTAAGGGACCAGGGACCAATTTAGGGGCCAAGTGCTTTTGTTTTTAATGTTAATTTATTTTTGACAGAGAGAGAGAGAGAGAGAGAGAGAGAGAGTGCGAGCAGGAGAGGGGCAGAGAGACAGGAGACACAGAATCTGAAGCAGGCTCCAGGCTCCAAGCTGTCAGCACAGAGCCCCACAGGAGGCTCAAACTCATGAACTGCGAGATCATAACCTGAGCCGAAGTCGGACGCTTAACCAACTGGGTTACCCAGGCGCCCAGGGGCCAAGTGCTTTTGAGGTGACCTGGGAGATTTCTGTCCAGTAGTTCAACATTGGATGATAGCAAATTGACCCAACCACACCCTCTCCTTTTGGAGATTATCAATGAGAAGTGAGCATAGAGAAGGGCACTAGGATTCAGGCTTTATCCCTAGTAAGTAGAAGAGCTTTCCCAGTTGCCCATAAAACCAGCTCATAATTCTGGGCTGATTTATTCTGGGCTGACTAGAGGACTCTTTGCTTCCTCAAATCTTTGCAAAACACTTCTTTGCATCTTTGCACAAGGCTGACATGAATGAAAAGGATCTGCGCAAGTCTCTTCCTTGTAACTCTAAGGACTCCGCTAGAATAAATCTGCAGCTGACTGCCAGTCCGCAACACCTTCTCTGGTCAACCCAGATAGAGGTGGCTCTCTGTGTATCCCTCTGTAACTACAGTCAACACTTCCGGCTTTTCCTTTCAGTCTCTCCTGCCAGCTTTGGAAGTGCTGAAGGGCAGGTATTTTATCTACTCTCGCACACCCAGAGCTTATGAAAGTGCCCGGCATATAACAGACACTCAATAAATGTTAACTGAGTAAACTAATGTTGCCTGAACATTGATGGCGCTATTAAAACTTTCAGATGAGTACAGAGAAAATACAGCAGCAGAGGGCTTCATTAAATAAGAAATATGAAACCAGATATCCAAGCTTCTTTGTCTATGGCTTTCCCTCACATCTTTGCCGTGTAGTTTGGAAGAATCACTTAAGGTCTTGGTACTTCAGTGGGATATTAGTGAAGACCCTTTGAGAGAAGTCAAACTCAAAGTAACCTTAGCAGAAACAGCCTGGCTGGTGGTAGAGCTGCCAGAGTACAGAAACTGGGGCTTCTGGGAGCAGATCGGGGATTTCCACTCCATATTCTCCCCTCTGCTTTTCCCTAAGTGGTGGCTTCACTGTCTCCTATCACAGAAAGGTCTTCCCCATGAATTGGGAAGTTGAGCCAGTGGCAGCCACCAGGAAAACCCAGAAGAAGGGAAAGCGGCACTCTCCAGCGGCCAAGAGAGCAATGCCAACAAAGGACTTTACCACTCGGTTCCATGCCACACCTGAGACCTACCTACCACTCTTGCCACGAAGGTCAAATTCTAAGATTTGCCAGTCCTGGGTCTTGAGCTCATCCCTAATCAGGAGGGAGGCAGGGTCTATTACCACATTGGGGAATGGGAAAGCCCACTGAATAGACAATAGTCCCAGTCTGTTACCTTAATGGCTATTTACCTCCCTTTATATCATGATATCATTTTAGATAATGCAAAAGAACACATCATCTTCATAGAAAGTGTTATATAAACATAAAATTTATTATACTGACTACCTCATAGTAAGGAAAAATAAACACATTATAGCTTAATTACAATTTTGACAACAGAATAAGTGAAACCTGTTCACTTGCTCTCAACTAAAAAAAAAAAAAAGGTATAGAAACACTTTTTTGTCATCATAGAACAGTCTGGCAATAGAAAAACCCTTGGTCAGGACCCAAGGTACAAGTCATGACTCAAACCTATGCAGCCGTGAGGCTCCCCCACATCACCAGAGGAATAAAGTACAGCCGTTGTCATATTTTCCCTGATTGGAAGATTCCCTAACAAAACAGCCATCGGGAGGGGCCCTTAGAAATTCCACCCTCTTTGCAGAGGAAAGAAGTATGACAACAGCACTGAGGGGAAACCGAGGTTTACAGAAACGAAAATGGGTTTAAAAAAAAAAGAGGCTCATCCCAGAAATGTAAGCAGATAGCATCCCTTTGACAGACATAATTAAAAAGCTCAGGTGTCAGTATCGTTCCCTCCCAGCACAGAGGAACATGAACATGGGTCTGAGAGCTGCAGAGTGAGGATGAGGAACACCACAACCTTCAAATCACAGTTGGTCTCTATACATTGGTATTCAGCACTTCACGCAAGGAAAAAGAGTCGTCATTATGGTAAATATCAACGCTTGCAGGGTTTTGCCATCTCAGCTGGGGTACATAGTGTTTAAAATTCACATTTCCAGTATTCGATGTACTATGAGCATGGCGATGATGCTACAAGGCTAGATTAAGAGTTTTTCCCAATTGTTTTCCCCAGAGAAATATGTGAATGAGCTCTAGGTTTCAAATACATATTGATAATATACTATACACCAGGTATTATTGTAGGTGCTGGGGACACACCGGTGATCAAAACAGACTAGAAAAACTATGTCCTCATGAAGTTTATATTTTAGTTAGAGAAGACAGACAATAAACGTAATAAAAAAAAAAAATACCTAGCATTCAGGTGGTGAGATGTGTAAGAGAAAAAAATAAAGCATGGAAGGGGGATGGGTAGAGGTTGTAATGTATACAGGATCATTCCCTATATTCTCCTATGCTTTACATTCTTGGCAGATAATAATAGCAGGAGCAACAATCCTCTCACTGCTGGTAAAGACCACTCCAGGCCAGTGCACAGAAGGGAAGAGGATATGGGGAGGGAAAAGGAGAACTTAGATAAACAAGAGTGGGATTCAGCCCTGGGTTGTGGCTTTGCCACATCTGTTCCTACCTCAGTTTAGATCTCTGTGCCCGATCTGGGTAATGATATTAACAAAACCTGCCTCCCACCTAGTTCATGGAATACTGTGTTGATACGTCACATGGCCTATAAGCTGATCCAAATATATTTGGATATATACATTCATGTTGAATATTATAAAGTTCATATTTGGGTCTTTATGTTTCCTTAATCACCTATTTACTGAACACCTACTACATGCCAGACCCTGCTCTGTACACTGGAGGTACAGCAGTAAGCAAGACACACAAAGTGTCCGTCCTCAAGGAACTTATTATGCTCTAATACAGGAGATGAAAAATTCAATAGTAAATTGAATAGAAAAGATACTGACAAGAAGAAGACGCCACTGAACAGTCCAGGCATGAGATGATCAAGTCCTGAACTTAGATGGTTCCCAAACAAGCTGAACTAAATTCCTTACTATCTGTGATCACCTATAAAGCCCTTTCTATAAGGGAGTCATGGTAATAAATTTACTTGAAAATCCAATAGGACTATTGGGTATTTATAAAATGATGAAAGGGCTGCTTCCTTTCTCTTACTGACAGTCTGTTGTGTGGACAAATAGAAACATACCCTTCCACCTCCTAACGGTTTCTAGTTTGTGAACTGCGAAAGTGTTATTCCAAGTGGTATAAATAAGCATGCCTTTGGTTTCCAGAGTCTTTAGCAACTTATCACAGCACTACTGTTTTGGTTTTTTAAGTGGCAGTAAGAACCATTAACAGTAGTAAAAAACTATGCCATAATTACGGTAGGAACATGTCCTTTTCGAAACAGAAAATGAAGCAACAGATCTCCTAGGATTGCTGTTAGGCAGAGCGTTTCAGTAGAAGGGTAAAGAGAGGAATTCAAAAACACACACTTGGAAAAGAATCAACCCACACCTTTCATGTTCAAAGGCACCGGATGCTGAGTAGATATGAGAGACTAGAGAACGAAAATGTGGTTATATCACACCCCAACACCTTGGGGAGAGAAGCCTACAAGATATGAAGCAGAAAGCTACAAGACAGTGTGTTGTAAGCACTAAATGCTTTTTTACACACATTCTCAGCCTGGCTGATTTGCCCAAGCACTCCTCTCTAGCCTGAGTAGCTCCATGGAGTTGGCTGTAATTGTAAAGCAGCCAGAGAGCAGTCCTGAGTGTGTGCAGATGAGTCCCTCCAGCCAAGATGGCAAGACCAGCCTGACTGCCCTTTTACACTGCATACCTTGGACCCAGACTGTAGAGGCCAACAACTCTCTGTGTGCACCACAGTATGATCAGATTGAATGCTCATTACCTATGACATGAGTTTATTGTAAACACTGCTCTGAAAGAGGTGCTGCCTTGCACGCATCTCAACTGTCAGGACAGTCTGCCAACCAAAACGACAAAATTTCCACACAAGTTTACCACCTCTGCTTGCTTACAGCAGCCAGACAACTCAAAAATCATAGTATTTGGCATGGTTTCCCCTTCAGATCAATGGCAATGAAACTCACTTAGATTATTAATGGAAGGGCTTTTATAAATTACACTTTAGGGGACCCCTTAAAGAAACATACACTTTCGTTATTGCTTCCCTTTAGAAACTCTGAATACCCTGGTCAGGATGTGGTCTCCTCTAAGATGAAGCTAACTTAGATCAGTGCTGTTTTGATTTTGTTTTGGGATGTGGTGTGTGTGTGTGTGTGTGTGTGTGTGTGTACACGCACGCACACACATGCTTTCAAAAACAATAACTACAGCAAAACAAACAAACTGCCAAGGAAGGAGCTGGTATTCCCATCTTTGTCCTTCATAAGGAACAGAATGTCTGGATAATATATTTGGAGAAAAAATTGTTTTTTTAACTGCACTAGATATTTGATGCCAAATGTCTAATGAAATGAGTATCGGGTAGTTATGAAAGATGTCTTTGGGATCTGCCTGGTCAACTGAGAAGCAAGATGTAAATACACAGATATCACTAGAGCTTCCTGAATGGGGTAACCAGCTCTTCATTATCTATAAAATCTTTTCACAGAAAATACCATGTATTTTCAGGTCACCTCTCCTCAGTACCCAAAACCAGACAGAACCCAATGAAGTGAATGAAATTCAGAGATCTCTGTCCATCAGTCCAACTAGAATTCTGGCCACTATATTGAAAGCAAATGCACCATTTCACTATTCAAATACTGCGAGGAAACTCCACTGTTGGTTCTGACCCCCACTTTCTCCAAAAATAGCCCCTTCCTTCTGGTGACTATTTTAAGAGAGAAAGAACCCTAAGAAAATATCAGAAGTTGAACTAGGCTGGGGAGAACGAGAGGAAAATTTAGCAGCCAGAATGCATGTAGAATTTGAACGGAAGGTAAGTTCTTGGACCACCTGCCAAGATGTTTGCAAGCACTTTGCAGAGAATAAGTCTTCCTTCGATTAACAGTCCCCAGAATTTTCTCCCTGGGCAAAAGGACCAGAAACATCTCCATGGGTACTGAGCTACTACAACTGAAATCTAAGGACATTTCCTCTTTCCCCCAAAGAAAGTATGCTTTGGAAATAGCAAGGCATTCTAAAACACTCGGAAAAGTCTCTTTTGAAAAAAAAAGGGGGGGGGGAGGTAGCAGTGACTGTAATTAACAGAGAAGCAGTTGTGGAACTTCTAGGGCTGTACTTAAAGGGCCATGCGGGAACAGGGTGAGCAGTCATGGCTGTAGCTGTGTAGTAAAATACTGACTGCAGACAGAAACGGGGCAAGAGAAGTAAATGGATTTACTTACAGCCCTCGGAGCCGAAGCCAGATTTTCTCGATCTGTTCGGGTTGCAGGTATTTCAGAGAGTTGCTCTCAAATTCTTCAATCTCCTTGGTCGGCGACTCCATAGCTGCAGGTTATCAGTGGGAGTGAGGCTGGGAGAGTTTGGGCTGGCCCTCCCCGCCTCCTCGCCGGGCCGGCCCTCGAGCCCCAGCCGTGCGCCGCGCGCCTTTGCCTGTCACTTTCTGCGCGCGCTCCTCCTTCTGGGCCCCCCCAAACCCGGACTTACAGGGGGCTCGCAGCGCCGGCGACCCCCGGCCCAGGTGCCTCCTGGAGGCGGCTGCGGGAACCAGCCATGGTCCCGAGCTGCTCAAGGAGAAAGCACCTGGACCTAATGGGATTTTTTTTTTTTTTTTTTTTTAACAAAGCCACAGAAGCGAACCGTGAGGCCGCTGATGGACTGGGGGGAACGAAGGAGGACCGAGTGTGGAGGAGAGACAGTGAGAAGGGGAGAGAGGGGAGGGGATGCGCCGAGGGGGAGCTGGGGCGGGCGGGGTGCTCCGACCCCGAGGCTGCGCACGGGGCTCCGCCCGCGCCCCCAGCCCGGGGCGCCCCGCGGCCTCCCCCCTCCCGTCCCGCCCCCTCTCTCCCCCCCACCCCACCGCCTCGCAGCCTTCGCGCCCCGTCTCTGTTTTCTTTCACTTACCAGCAGCTCCGCTGACAAGCGAGAAAAGTGACAACTGAGAAAAGTCGTCTGTCAGCGCGCCGGGGCTGGCGTCTGGTGTGACACCCGCGGGCGCGCAGGGAGGGGCGCGCCGGGCAGCGCGGTCCGCGGGGCACAGGCTCGCCAGGCTCTGGCCTCGGACCCGGGGCCCCGCGCGCCACGCACCGCCCCGGCGCACACAAGACCAGGCCCGCGGCGCCACGCGCGAGCCCAGGGACCCCGGGCTTGCGGGCCCCCCGGGGGGCTGCGGAGCAAACGGCGCGGCGAGCTTCCGCGGAGTTTATGGGGGGAGCCCTCAGGTATGGCTCACCTACTCGTCCTCCCTTGAGCCGCTTCCATTTTGAAATATTAAAGCAATTGGTAAGGACTAAAGTAACCACACGTCACACTTAGAAGGTCCTGCTACGTTCCTGCTCTTGAGAGTCTTCGTTTCTCCCCCCGGCCCCCACCCATGGTGCGGAGAAAAGGAAAATAGAAACCAACAGTGAGGAGGTAGGAGTTTCCACCGATTCCACATACTCAAGAGGTCCCCGCGGGGCGACGGCTGAGCAGACGTTGAGACTGGCAAAGAGTTTCAGCTCCACAGAGTGGCAACGCACCGTCTGTTTCCCCCTAGGTCATTCACAGTGTCAATAACACCCTGTGTGCTCTGGAAGAACGGGACCAGCTATGGAGCTGGGAAGCGCGGTGGGATTAAGAGAGAGACCACAGACAGAACACTAGAAGATCCTGGCTCCGGGTGATTGCAGCCCTGACTGACCTCACAGAACTGGTGGTCAAACTCCCATCTAGAAGAAGCCACCAACACTTCCCTGGGCCATTTCAAAGCTGGGACTCGGGGCTCCTGAGATTCTGGGTGCAGCCTGCCCTGTAACCATAGTTCCCTCACAAGCAGTTAGATTCTTTCAGTCACACTCCCAGCGTCCTTTGGCTACCCATCAGTTACATACCTGCTTCTCAAAAATGAGAGACTTAAAGGTAAGAACTCATGTTTCTTCATTGCTCAAGTAAAGTTACATTCATTGTGACCTTGACAAACAAATAAAATGATAGTGTCAAAATCCTAAACGTTCACCCATTTGATGGTTGGCATTTACTTTCCAGAAATTAGAGGTTTCCATCCATCCAGTGGTGGGGATGGCACGGCTAGCCCCATTCATTCCAGTGGAAGAAGGTATCTTCCACAAGGTGAGATGACAGACCTATTTGATTTAAGGACTTACACACTCACCTGCCACACAATGTGAAGTCACCTCATTAAAGTCAGTCCTTACAGATTTTCTGGAACCACATACATTATCACTGAGTTAACACATTACTACCAGGCAAAGGTAGTATGAAGCAGCCACCATGTTAACATGAAATTGATATATCTGAAAAGAACCAATTACCTACCCAATGTCACCCAGCAGGAAGCAGTGACCTGCTAGAACTGGATGCTTAAAAAAAAAAAAAAAAAAAAAAAAGACATTGTTTTAACCACTTGTTTTGGGGATGCAAGATGGGAGGCAGCATGGTCCCCAGAGAGGTTTCCATCTCTGTGAACTCTGGGCAGCCTGCTGTCAGAATATGGAAGTGTAGCAATGATAGCAGCAAACAGGTATCTCAAACTGTCTCTAGTCTGAGCACTGCTCTAAGGTTCTATGCTCACATAACACTGGCAACAACTCTAGGACGCAAATACTATTATGATCATCCCCGTTTTACAACAAGAGAGCTAAAGCACAAAGAGGTTATCCAGACCCACTGGAAAATGAACTGACCTGGAAAAGCGTTTGAGTTATGGCTCATTACCCTATCCAGTACAAATCTGTTCCCCTCACAGGGTCCCATTTTCCACCTGGCTAATGTAAAGAATTTAGGCATAAAGATTTTTTACATCTGTTCCACCTTTATGATTCTATGAGGTCATCTGGAGAGAACTGGGGAAAGGAATTGCTGAAAAGGGACATGCACATGGCTGAAAACATATTTTAATTATGGCATGGTTTCTCCAAGGACTGGCCTGGGATGAAAGGATACAAGAGAATAATAAAGCATATTCATCTTCCTGCCCTCCACCATATGTATGACCTTTTCCTTGTCTGAGTAGGATTTGGGTTAAGTCAGAGAAAAGTGAATTTTGGAAGAAAAAGGAAAGGAATAATTGTTCACTACAATTAAGCCCATCAGAAAGGGAAGACAAAAAAAAAATATCCTTTAAAAAGTTTCTAAAAAGTAATTTTGTTTCATTTTTAAAAACTTTTTAAAACTGTACATTAGAAAATTAGTAAAGATCTATCACTTTTTTTTTTTTATTTTAGAGCCATATAGTTTTTGGAGTGGGAGGGACCTTAAAGATAATCTGGTTTAGTAGAAGTTTACAGATTTTTTAAGCAACAGAACATTTTATGTAGAATAACATTTTATAAGGGACTCCAGTGCACACCTCATATTTAAAGATTATAGAAAGTGGTGCTCTGGTTGAATGGGGAAGGGGAGTGGGGAGTGCTTAGTTCTCAGAGACAGAGTCCACCTCTTCCTTCTCTATATCCCATCCCTGTGTGGCAAATACTCCCACTTCACAGATGAGAAAACTGAGGCTAAAGTACCATAGACTACCTTAGGATTTCTTGCTCCTAATCCAGGGTTGTTTCTAAAGCACATTATGAAAGGTTGTCTTCTCTCTGCCAACAAAGTATTACTACTTTTAGATGCACCATGTTATTATGTCACTCAGACTTTATTCTCTTTATGTATCATAGGCAGGATATGCTTGATAGTTGCAACAACATTACAAGCCACAATTTCCACTGGCATTCCACCCAGAGACAAGCAATAAGTAGATGCAAATCCACCCAAAAACAAAAAATCTAAGAAAATGCAAAGCCACTCAAAACTTTGCTTTACAATGGAAAGTTAATTTCCATTGTAACTTCCTAACCCAACTTTTTCAGTAAGATGTTTTAGGAAATCTTATATGGTGAAACGTCACTAAATACACACACACACACACACACACACACACACACACACATATACACACAGAGACATGCATACATGTGTAAATATGTAATGTACATAAACATACATACTTATATACATAAATATAACTGCCAAATTAGAGTATTTCCCCAAATAGGGGCACCTGGGTGGCTCAGTCGGTAAAGTGTCCGGCTCTTGGTTTCGGCTCAGGTCATAATCTCATGGTTTATGAGTTCCAGCCCCGCATCAGGGTCTGTGCTGATGGTGCAGAGTCTGCTTGAGATTCTCTCTCTCCCCTCTCTCTCTGCCCCTACCTCGTTTGCACTCTCTCTCTCTCAAAATAAATAAACTTAAAAAATTATTTTAAAAAATAATAAAATAAAATATTTCCCCAAATAGACATAGAGTCACTTAGCCTAAGTACTAGCAAGCCCCTCTGCATCATAAGATCAGAGAGAAAGTGAGCTCCCTGTCTGTGGCAGAGTTCAAGGAGAAGCCAGATGACTATCAGACAAGGGAGGAGGCATCAAGCTTTGTAGGCATAAGAATTACCCCTCAGGTCCCTTCCATCTCTAAGATTTCATAACCCAACAATAATCACAATAACCACAACCACTACCCTTACCAGTTATTGAGCACTACTAAATGCCAAGTGCCATGCTAAGCACATCACAGGTTGTTTCCTCCTCAAGAAAACACTTCAAAAGAGTTCATCATGCCCATTTACAAGCAAAGACAGAAAAGGCTCCCAAAGGTCAGCTCACTTTTGCAAAGACATGCGGTCAATAAGTGTCAGAGCCAGGCTTTAACCCCAGACCAAGCACAAAGCTCCTGTTCTTTTCCCTTTGTTATACCACCTCCTTGCAGACACATAAAAAGACAAGTAAAAGGGTATATAGTAAAAAGGGTAGGGCTTCAGGATCACAGGTGAAGGGTCACTGATACTGTGGGGGAATTAGGAAGGCAACATAGCAGAGGTGACATTCGAACTGGATCAGGAAAATGGATCTGAAGAAGCTGTTTACGTGGAAGATGGGTGGAGGCAGGTGACTCTGGGAAGAGCACACTGCTTGAAAAGAAACACAGAAGCATGAGAAGGTGTAGAGTGTACAGTTCTTCACAAACACTTTTATGTGGCTTGACTATAAGGGCATGACTAAGACAGGCAGGAGAAAATGCTGAAAGGGTCCGCCAGACTCTGTGGTCACAGAAGTAACTCAGTCTCTCTCCAGATGATGGAGAGCTGGGGGTGGCTCAAGGCAGAGGAAGGCATGGTCACATGTCAAGGGTACTGGCTGCCCTGAATATGCAGCACACACGGAGGTCAGCTCTCCAGGAACCTACCACAGGCGTGTGCAACAACCATGGGGCAAATGATCACCAGGGCTCCATAAGAAGAATCTGGCTATCAAATACAAACAAGCTCCTCAGCCTACAGAGAACGAAGAGTTGCACAAAGAAAAAAGATAAAATCAGAAAAAGCACAGCACTGTCTCCCACGAACACCCGTCTTCCAGCTACAAGATTAGGACCGCTTGCTTTGACCTTCATGAAGCAAACCAGAGCCCTTGTTACAGTTTTCATGACTCAGGAGTGGCATCATCCAGAGAGTCTCTCAGTAGGGAGATGGGGGAGAATTCTAGAGAAGCATTAAGGATATCAGAAGTAGCACCACCAGGCACATCAGCCCCTCTTTCCCACTCAAGCCAGAACATAACACAATGTCAATAGAGACATTGACATGTCGTCAATGGAGACAATAGAGACGACACACTGTCTTCTCTCCCATTGGCTTCCCTTTCTGGCAAGGGGCCTCTTTGGTGACAGTTACACTGTCTTTTCCCTTTGAAGTCCTCTCATTGTGGTTTTATAATTTGGGTCAGACTCTGTCCCAGGAACCACCTCCACCTGAAAAAAGAAAGTGCAAGAAGAGGCAGTGAACTGCTAAGCACAGAGGCCCCCGTTCTCAGGCCCATCTGAAATGGGGCTCTGAGTAGCCAACATCTCAACCATCCAGAGTTTGGCCCAGAGAGGTGGGGAGAGGAGACAGGAGAAGAAAGAGGATGGAGTCCCAGGCCAGGAGTGGTCTCATGTAAACTGCGTGTGGCCCAGTGTCTGCCCCTTTCTGTGGCAGGATCCTTCAGTTGCTCTGACAGGACAAGTTCATGTGATGCTTCCACCGGAGGTGGTACAGGCAAACTGAAGGGCTAAGTGTAGCACTGAATCACATGTGACCTAGGACACGAAACTTCTCTTCTCTGGCCATGGCTGGGTTGGACTCAGTGACCTCTGGATCCCTTCTTAGCTCTCACATACCCCCATCTGAAACCCAAGCCTGGCCTGGGACAACCATGCTTTTTTGGCCCTCCAAAAAAAGCTACAGGAAAACTGGAGTGCTACCACCAGCTAGATTTGACTATAATAAACATCACTTAGGTTGGCCAATCAAGGCCATCCACCCTGTATCTCTGAACAAAGTGAGCAGTCTAAGGGAGCCACATAACTAAAGCAGATCTAATATTGGTTCCTTATGAGAGATTTGATGTGGCCACTGGGAAAGAGAGAGAGAGAGAGGGTCTGTCTTTTCTTTGAGATAGCATTATAAAGCTTGAGGTTATCTTGGCCCGGGTACATCGTTACCATGTAGAGAAAATATACCAGAAAAATGCTTGGAAACATTTTGAGGAAAACAGAGAGAAAAGCTAAAGACAACAAGAAACAAATGTTACAGGATCTTTTTGAGCCCCTTGATCCTGCTATGGCTGAAGCCAGAGCTACCCATGGACTTTTAAGTTATATGAACCAAACAAATGTCCCCTCCCCCCATATTTTCTCACTTGAGCTAACATGAATCAGAGTTCTGTCACTGGCAACCATAAAAATCCTAACTAATAGAACTCCCATAGAGGATTTTTGTAAGGAGCTTAAAAAAAAAAAACCACGGCCAGTACCTTAAACACTGAAAGCTCTCATAACATAGTATAGCTCCTCCACCATCTCATCCATCCAACGGGACATGAACGGAAGGAAACTGGAAATGGTACAGTACCTTGGAGTGGGCAGGGCACCCAAGGTAAATACAAGGAGACTTATCATCTCGACAAAGAGATACCTCAATAATTTCATTTCAGTAACAGTTTGGTAACAACCTATCAAAGCACTGCCATTATTACGTACATTAGTTCTTCAAAACAATCCTGAAGTTAGTGAAACACATTATTTTTATCTCAAGTTTTGACATGAGGTGGATGAGGTCCAAAAGATCTGTTGGCTTCCCTCCCCTGGTCTACCGTCCAGCTAGTGGCCAGGTAGCATGACAATACACGGCTTCCTGACTCCTGGCCCTGGTGGCCACTCTGCCTCTCAGAACACACTGCCAACCCAGCAGAATTAACTTGGCTGTTCTAATGAAATTGAAAATTTTGCTCATGTAAAACTGCTGATGCTACAGTCAGCCAAATTCCGACCCAAATGCACATAAATCAGCGGGTTGTTCTTCCTATCACTGTAAAGCAAATTTGAATGTGGAAAACCTCAGCGCTGAAAAGGATCTTAGCAATCCTCTTAGCCAAGTTGCTAATTACATTGACAGGAACAAGCAGCCCAAGCAGGTTAGATAACTGTCCACCAGACCCAGTGCTTGGTAGTGGCACAGCTGAGACCAGAAGCCATGTCCCGGTGCTCCACTAGCCCTGAGTTTCCTTCCTGAATCTCAAGAATGGCTCCTGCTCCTATCCGAGGACTTGGTTCAACAGTTTGTTCACAGATAAGGAGAAGGAATGACCACTAAATGCATAAGCCATTGGCAAAGGCTTCCTGAAGGAAAAAGCTAGAGAAGAGAGACTCCAGGAACATGAAATTGCATGTGGTGGCCCTGATAACACAAGGAATCTGGTGTGACCAGTATGGGGGGGGGGGGGGCCAAGAAAGGGACAACAGGCAAAGGCTGGATATGCAGATTGAGGTGGGCCAGGGCTCCCATATGAAAGCTTAGTCCTTGTATGCTCTTGCCAGTAGGGAATCATTAAAATCTGTTGAGAGGGTGTATGGTAGATGCAAAGCAGAATTGTGATTTAACAAGGACAATTTATAAAGAATGATAAGTTTTTTTCCTGGGGCGTTGCGTTGGCTCAGTCACTGAGTGTCAGACTCTTGATTTTGGCTCAGGTCATAGTCTCATGATTTGTGAGATCAAACCCTGCATGGGGCTCTGCACTGTCAGCACAGAGCCTGCTTGGGCTTCTCTCTCTCTCCCTCTCTCTCTCTGCCCATACCTCTCTCTTTCTCTCTCTTTCAAAAACAAATAAATAAACTTAAAAAAAAAAACTTTTTCTCAAAAATTGTTCTGGAACTGTCACCAGAGAAAAAGATTTGCAGATTCTCATCTCCGTAGCAGGGCAGGGGAGGGGTGATAACACAGACACAATTTCACAAACAAACGCTAGGACTTTTAAAGTTCATTCACTCACTGAGTGCTTACTATGTGGTAGGCACTATGTGATAGTAAGTATGCAGTGGTCAATAAAAAATCCAGTCCCTGCAAATTGGGAAACAGATAACACAACATCATCATAAGTTGTGAAAAGTGCTAAAAAGAAAATAAACAGAGTCCAGTACAGAAAACAATAGGGGTGGGGCCTATTTATAAATAGGTTGGTATCAGCCAACTACTGCTATATAATTTACCACCCTCTAGGATTTAGTGGTTTAGAACAACAGCAACCATTTTTTGCCCCCTCGTGATTTTGGGGGTTGACCAGGCAGTTCTTCCACGGGTCTTGTTTGGGGTCTCTCATGCAATTGGAGCTATAATATCCAATATGGTTTCACTCACTTGCTTGTAAGAGCAAGCGTTCTGAGAGGGAGGAGGTGAAGAAGCTGCCAGCCCTCACAAAGGCTGGGCCCAGAACTGGCACAGCATCACTTCCGCTGCATTTGGTTGCCTAAAGCAATCATAGTGCTAGCTCTGATTCAAGGGCAGGAGGAGAAATAAACTCTACCTTCCAAGGTGGAGGGAGAGGGAAGAAAGTGACACAGATTTTAGAGGCATCTTTAATCCACCTAGGTGGTCAAGGATGGCCTCTGTAAGCAGGTAACATCTGAGCGAAGACCTGAAGGAAGAAAAGAAATCATCCAGCTAACAGAAAGGAGGAAAACATTTCTGACAAGAGAGAACAACATATGCAAGGATTCTGAGGCAGGAAGAAGCTTGATGTGGTTAAGGAATGGAAGGCAGTTAAGTTGTGGCTGAAGGATGTGACAAAGGGCAGAGTAGCCTGGGGTGAGAGGCAGAGGCAGCCAGGTGGGGCCACAGCAGAGCCTTGAGGGCAGATTGAAAGGCTGGCTTTCCCTTGAAGTACAAGGAGAAATCACTCAGGGATACCAAGAGATACATGTTTGTCAAGGGTCACTCTGGTTGCTACAGGAAGAATGGCTGGAAAGGAATAAGAATGTCCCCTGGCTTAATCAGAGATGCTAACTAATCTCAAAAAGTGACCTGAACTGGGTGGCTCAGTTGGTTGGGTGTCCGACTTCGGCTCAGGTCATGATCTCGCTGTTCGTGGGTTCAGGCCCTGCATCGGGCTCTGTGCTGATGGCTCAGAGCCTGGAGCCTACTTCGGATTCTGTGTCTCCCTCTCTCTGCCCCTCCCCTGTTCATGCTCTGTCTCTCTCTGTCCCTCAAAAATAAATAAACGTTAAAAAAAAATTTTTTTGAAAAAGTGACCTGAACTGAGGAGAGACTGAAATGAGCTCCGACATCCAAAACCCACAGTGACAACACTGAACTAATTCAATCAGTGATGATGAACTAACTTCCCTGTTGGTAGCATTCCTACAGGATTTACTAGACTAGCATCCCAGAAGACAGAGATCACAAGTATCCTGTCCATCACTGTCCCCAAGGGCATAACAGGCCAACTGGCCCATGACCAACTTGAGCTTCTCAGAGAAGGACTGTGAAATTTATTTCATTTATGGTCCAAGATGATTACTGCCATATGAACTACAGTCAATGAGCACATCTGAGACATGCAAACAACTAGACCAGAAGCTAATTTGGGGTTGTTTGGGGAAAGGCCAATAAGGCACTGCCCAGCTTGCATTTTGGTTCATAAAGGGCTAACTTTCAGTTATCCAGCAGCTGTACTTCCAAATAAATGAAATGTTACCTTTTGTGTGATTAAGGATACAAGCGGAATGAGGGGAAATACTCCTGACAGTATCTTCAAAATTGTTCTCTGGGATATCTAAATGGCCCATTCTAGTACTTCTGATTCCCAGAAGTAAAAGGATTTTTAAGACCCAGGAGAATAAAAGAATAATGTCTCCATGAATGCCTTCCACCCATATGCTTTTGACAGATTTGTGCTAATAAAAAAGACCCCGAAGTCACCTTGATTTGGCCCGTAGTCCTTCATACGTACAAACTGACAGACTCATCAGAAGTTGGCATACACTTACCTCGCTACTTCTGAGAGAGTTACAGACTCCTATAAGCAGGGAGTAGGACCTGATTTATGGAGAGGAATGGAAACTTACGGGCACAAATTAAAATTAATTAGCATGCAAGGCAAATCTTAGCCAGAGACTCTAAAAGCTTTGTGCCACCAGTACCCCCGCGGAACTGGGTGGACTCCCACAGGTATAGATAGTTCTATGGATTCTCCACTGCTTGGGCTAAATGTCAATGAAGAAATGACAATTATTCTCCTCAGTGGGATTTCAGAAGCACTTGAGGATTTAAAACCAAAGCATTGAAAGGAAAGGGTGCTGAGTCCTTGAAAATAGCTCCAATGTAGTCAGTGAAGATGCTGTTAGCAGCCATTCTGCCTTCACTGTGGGCAAACCAAACACAGCCTTCCACATCAGTCTCTAGGTAACAAAGATTTCCTTTCATACTTCCTGTCTCCATCTCGAGCACAAAGAGCATTTGTGAAAACCAGTCCCCACCTCACCTGTCCATACAACATAGCAGAAGTACTACCCTCTGCATCCTGTGCAGAAATCAGTCTCATTTGCCGTGAAGGTTCCAATTTTAATGATCAGAGTAATAATTTCCCATATACTCCTATTCTATATATGACTCAATCTATCAGAAACCATTCTGCCAGATCGAATTCCAAGCAATGCCTAAACATGCTACTATAGCCTGGGACTTGGGACCACATTTCATATTCATTTATTGCAGGATTGATCTGTCTCTAACTATGTGCTAGAACCAGCCGGTCAGAGAGGAAATTTTAATGCATGACCTTTTCAAAACCCCTCCATCTCTCATAGCAAAGTCAAACTTGGTTAAGGGTTTATTGACAGAGGGCTGGTCATTTACTACTGGTCACCTCGTTAGCTTTATTTGATAACTATGGCTCTTAGAAACAACATTCTCATCAAATGAAAATGTGCTTGTGTCAGAATATTGGCGGGGAGACTTACATCATTCAACTGATTATAAATTTGATTAAAATTGCAATGATAGCCTACCTCCCACGGTTACTATCCAGCCCCGGAAACCACGACTAATAAATGCATCATCATAAACCACTTAAAACATAAAGGAAAGGAGGTGGGGGGAGGGAGGAAGGAAAGAAAACCACTCCTTAAAAAAGCTACGGAATTCAACGGTAAAAAAAAAATAAATAAATAAATAAATAAATAAATCTGAAAATGTAGTGATGGGGCTTTTCTGTTTCTCTTTTTTAAACCCAATTAAGCAGGGGCTTACATTTGAGAGCTTACCAGAGTTTGCTCTCCAAAAGTACATGTGAACGCATTATTCTGGGCATTTTGGCAGCAGCCTGGCGCCGCGTCATTTCGTGCTATGGCTGAGCCCATCTCCCTGGCATTTGCAAACATTGGGGACACGCTTTTCTCATCGGCCAGGTCCGCCAAGGCGGCCAGAACCCCGCAGCGGCGAGGAGGCTCCATTTGTCCCAGCTGCTGCTAACCATCTCGCCAAATCAATATCCCGTCAGAAGGCGCTTTCACCGCAGCAATGGATAGCGCCCCCGAGGCTCTGTGACGTCGCCCCGGTGTTTGCTAAGCGAAGGAAAATCCCTCTTTGCACCCCGGGCTCTGACCTCACTCCCAGCGGAGCGCGCCTGCCTGTCCTTAATCACCCGTGAAATGGTGCAGGGGGGGAAACCGGGCGGAGGAGGGGCGGCGCGGAAATAACCCAGGGGACGACCAGATGTGACTCATGCTTTTCACCTTTGAAGGGAAGTAACATTTTGGAGCAGGATTCCACTCTGGCCTGCTTCCAAGGGACACAAGAGAGAGAATACCCTTCCTGTTCTCCACTGACAAGGACCGTGCAATGCAGCTGGAAGAAAAGGGCCAGCATCAATAATGCATCGGGACCATGGCTGACATAGTTTTCGGCTATCTGGGTAATTGAGCAGTTGTCAAAATATAGCTCTAAAAGGCCATGTGTGGACAGAGCCAGCACGGTTACTGAAAGGGCAGTCTTAACCCTGCATAGTGTCCAGAGGACATATCCAATCTCTCCTCCTTCCCAAAATAAATATTTGCTGCCAATGTGAGTTAGTAACAGTACTAGTAGCAGTATAGTAATAACAACAGCTACTGTTTATTGTACGTAGTATGTACCACCCTCTTTGCAAGCATGATAACCCCTGAAACCACCACAGGGAAACTTAACTTGCCCGACGTCATATCGTAAGTGGCAGAACTGGATTTGAGCTGAAGCCTGTCACTGGCCTACCCCACCACTATGGTGTCTCTCAGAAGTAGGTATTTTTGCGTAAAGTGGAAGGCTGATTCCATGTGTCTGATCAACAAATAGTTCTCTGACCCAGAACCCTCTGACGATGGTACCATGACTTTGCAATTGCAGAACACTGCAAGCCAACTTTAAGCAGCTTTATAGTCAAGAATGAGGAGAGTGGGGAAGTGACCACTAACCCAAGACCGCACTTGCAAACAGTGGCAATATGCTGAAATGAAAAGGACCCTGCAGTGAGAAACTTAGCAGCTAGTCTCTTAGCAAATGTCAAGTATACAAGACAGTATTATTAACTAGAGCCACCGTGCTGCACATTAGATCCCCAGAAAGCATTCATCCTGTGTACCCAAAACTGTGTACCCTTTGACCAACATCTCCCCATTTCCCTGCCCCCCACACCATCCCTGGCAGTCACAATTCTACTCTCCACTTTTATGAGTTCAACTGCTAAGGGGGTAAATCTTAAGCGTTCTCACCACGACCACCAAAAAAAAAAAAAAAAAAAAAAAAGGTAACTATGTGAAGTGATAGGTATGTGAATTAGCTTTATTGTAGTAATAATCTCACAATATTTACATATGTGTGTGTGTATGTAAAACCATCACATTGTGCACTTTAAATATATACAATTTTTATTTGTCAATTATACCGCAGTAAAGCTGAGGGGGGGGGGGGGGGGTGGGAAGAGTCTACAATTGTCATCATGGGAACTGTTTCACTCATTCATTTGAGGATCTACAAATAGACCCTTACCTTTAGAAAGCCACAGCACAGCTGTGCCATGTGCCACACAGGTTTCTGGGAAAGCATGCTCTCTTCCCAAGGGTTTCCAATGACCAAAAGGGAACACACAGTTTGGGACTCCAGAAAGAAACCCCACATATCACATACCCAGGAAACCCTCTATCACCCACTCCATTGTCTCGTTTTTGCCTTGGGAGCATTTTTCCTTCTCTCCAGAGGAGAGACCCCAGTAAAAATTTTGCTTGCTTGCTTCATTAAGGCAGGACAAAATACTTCCTTGGTACTATTTTCTTGCCTTTTAAGCCTCTCTCATTCCTTTCATCTAATTTTTCTGTTGCAAAAATGAAAAGAAAAGGTGTTCCTGGAATGATACATGCAAATGAAGAGGCACTGGTGGGAGCTGAGATGAAATGTTACAGAGCTGAAAATAATGCACCGAGCTAAGCAAGCCAGCGGGCTCCTCGTTGATAACACAAATAATAATGGTGTTAATCATAATAATAACAGCAATGTATTAATAATAACAGCAGCAACGCTTCTGCATTTATCTCCCTTTGGGACAGTCCTTTTCTTGCCTTTTCTCAGGTTTCCCAAATCCAAACACAGAATTAGGCGGAGGGCCTGAAGGGAGGGACTCTGCCCTCTGTGATCTGTACTCAGATTAATGAAGCATTCATAACACCTGTGCTTACACTTCTCACACTGTCATCTCAGCCATCTCGGGGCTGGTTTCATCTGCGTCTGAGCAAGCCTTTAAATTCCAGCAGCACCAGGGATACAAAAGGCAATGACCTTGACACACACACACACACACACACACACACACACACACACACACAGGCTTTCCTCTCACCACCCAGGAAGCTGGGGGCTCAGCACCAATACCAGACAAAAGCCACCTTCCACCCTGGAATTAATCATCATTTCAGAGTTTCCATTACAAATCTCTGTTTAGAGAGCCCAGAATAGCAGACCAATCATGGGGTTTTAGAGTGGTTTTAAACTTTTATGGATCAAGGACACTCTTTGAGAATCTGATAAAAGCTACAGATTTTCATTCTATTTAAATAAAATGTGTACACTACGATTTGCATATACAAGGAGACTCTTGGACTCTCCTGGAGCTCATCCAGCCTCCTTTCCCAAAAATCCTACTGTGGTTCAAAGATGTATGTGCATGTGTGTGTGTGTGTGTGTGTGTGTGTGTGTGTGTGAATCTAGTTTGTTCTTCTTAGCACTAAAAGAAAATGCTATGAGCTAAAAAGAGAAGATAACTAATAAAAAATATAATTCAAGTTCTTCAAAAAGGGAACTGTGTTTAATGAGCACGAAATACATGCCAAATTCTCTACCAGGTATATGATACGCCTATGTGCATTTAATCCTCTTTACAATCATGCAACAAGGGCTGTGTCTTTCATATTCACCTCTTCATCCCTAATGCCTTTCCCACTTCTGTTCCTCCTTAATTACTTGCTGGATGAATTAATTATTACTCTTTTGCAGATGAGGAAACTGAGCCCCTGAGAGGTTAAGTAACTTAAATCAGACAGGGAATAAATGCTAATAGAGGCGGGGCTGAACTCAGATCTGCCTGTCCCCTTTCTCTTGTGCCTTGATGAGCATTAGGTATAAGGGACTAAAGCAAAGACCCAGACATAGTATACAAATGATATGCTCTGTTGGTGGCAAGAGTTGTGGGAAAGAGGAAGACCAGAGTAGGTGGGCTGGGAGTATGTGGAGGGGCTGGGGCAGGTCGCAATATGGATCAGGGTGCTCAGTGGTGGCCTCTGTGAAAGATGACATTTGAGCAGAGCCTGGGAGGAAATGAAAGGATGTGCCAAGTGGAGGAGTATGCCGGGGAGGGGAACAGCCTGGGCCAGTAGTATGCCTGGTAGCTCAAGGAACAAGTCAGGAGACCAGGGAGAGACTCATAGAAGGTGGGGTTGGAGAGGCGATGGGGGTGCTGTGGAAAGGCCATGTGTCAGTCATTGCAAGGACTCTGGCTTTTACTCAAGGTGAATGGGAACTCACTGCAAGATCTGGAGTGGGGCAGAGGCATGATCTGACCTCATCTCACAAAGACCACTTTGGCTGTTGACGTGAAGACGGAGGGTGGTGGGGAAAAGGTAGGGGTGGGGAGACCAGGTATGAGGCCACATCCAGTTTTCAGGCAAAAGATGATGGTGGCTTGGCCGGATGGCAGCAGTGAAATAGAGAGAAGTATATTCTGGACATGTGAGAGAAGAGAGGAGGAGTTAAGATGACCCAAGAAACAAAACTGACATCTGTTCAGGCTCATCCCTGCCTTCTAGGTAGGCAAGCCTTGAAAGCCTGCTCTTATTTTCAAGGTCTCAAAACCAACCTGAGAGAAATAATATGTTTACAGTCTTCAAATACGTTTCTTTTTTTTTTCCATGAAAGAGATATTCTTGCGTATAGCCTTGTGAGAAAAGAGGAAGGAAGGACTTCCTTAAAAATTGCATGTTTTTCACTTCCGAGTTTTCGAAAGCAAGCTTTGGAAAAGTGTTTCCTTTGTCTTACTCCCTACCTTCATATCTAAGGCTGCATGGCCTTCTCTCCTGCTCTGAGGCACACCAGGTCGGTAATGGAATGTGCTCCCGCTGTCCACTAAACACCAGTGCTTCCAAAGAGCTTTCTGAAATGGGGAGCTCTAGGCAGATGCTGACTTCCAGGTGACCCGAATCTGACACCAGGAGTGAGAAGCCAGGGCTGTCCTCTCTGCTCCCATGAAAAACACAGACATTCCTGGCTAGCCTAGGCTGCCAGGCAAATGTTGAGCCATCAGCTCTGGACACAATCAAAAGTGAATGTGGAGCTCGCTTCCGGATCCCACTGCTCAGCCAAGAAGACAGTCCACAGAAGGTTAAAGCAAAAGTGCTGAAGGATTTGCAGAGGGTAAGTCTCCCACTTACTTCCATCTAGGGTTTGCTTTTTAAAAAATGCTACGGTGGAAAAGCCAGGATGATAAGAAAACTACATTTTTGTAAGGAAAAATGTATTACACATCTACTAAGTGCATGGCACTACCATCTTGCTGAATTCCACACAACATCCTGGGAAGCCAGCATTATTTTCTCCATTGTTCAGAGAAGGAAAGGTTAAAGAGGTTAAGCAACTGGCCCAAAGGGATCCAGCGAGTCAGTACAGATGTCTGACTACAAATAATAGCTTCCACCATAGCTGCCTGTAGGCTGACTGACTGTCCTCCATGTGCCTGGGACCGAGAGGGCTCTCAGGATGCAGGATTTTCAGTTTGAAATGCAGGAAAGCTCTCAGGCAAACCAGGACGAGAGAGTCACTCTAGCTGCCTCTTGAAACGAAAATATGCCCATAAAAAATGCAACCATTTCATGAATATCTAGAAAATTCAGTAGAATAATTTAAGTCTTTAAAAAACGTCATTGAGAAAATTAAAAGTGCGCACTCTTATTTAAGGTAAATATGGGCTCCAAAGGGGCTCACCTTTAAGAAAGGCAGGTTTCTTTTCTTTTCTTTTCTTTTTTCTTTTCTTTTCTGCCAATCTTCTGCGATCACAAGAGTGAGTCCTTGGTGAGAATTTGCTGCAGAACATTAATCCCCAATTTCCCACACATTCAACTCCACACTAGAATCGGTCCTCCAGCTGACTCCCAAAGCACACTTGCCAGTTGTGAGTGTTCCCAAATCCAGTTGCCTTTTGCATCTGCTTGCTGCAAAATGTCAACCGCATCTCTTGCTCGGGTCATTATGATGTATACCTCTGACCAATTTACCCAAGGACTCTGGCCCGATGTCTTGCTAAGGGGACATCAGTGAACTCAGCTACCTGAGATAAGATTCAGCTGCTTAGAAAGGTGGTGTTATTTCTCCAGAGCCCAGGTTACCGCATTTGCTAGTACTGCTCCCTCACTCATTTCACAGACATTTGTGCTAATTTTGTGCCAGGCTTAGTGCTGTCATCTTCCAGCAACTCATCAACTGGCAAAGGATTCCCTTTTCAAGGAGTCTCATTGGCATGGTGTCCTGGGCAGATGACACAGAAGACACTATCCTCTTTTTTATCATCCAGTGACTTGATCAAAGAAACTGAGGCATCAAAATAAGCCAGAATAGTTGAACTGTCACACTTGGCCATGTGAGCTTTGAGCAGCCAGCCCGGAGGTGCCAGAAGCCCTCGACATGAGCTTGTGTGTTTTGGACACCACTAGCAGCGGGGACCCAAGGGGCAGAAGAGCCCTTCCTTACATCTTTCTCCACAGGCTGGGAGCACAGCAAGGCACAATCTCTGGCTCACCTCTGAATCTCAGGGCTAATGCCCAAAAGGCAAAGAAGGCTGAATGTGTCACTCTGACCCATAAATAGATGGAGAGGGACTCCTCCTTCTCTAGCAGGGATCTCTTCTCCCTGCTTATCTCTGCTCTTGCTTATGCAGGTCTCCCCCATTGCAATGGTGTGCCCATATATGTTTAACCTGGTACAGGGGGAGCCCTTCTTTGTAGCATTTGCTGATTTCTGCAGCGTAAATACTCCCACCATGGCTGATGTCTGTGGTGTAAATACTCCCACCATGCCAATTTGAAGCTACCAACATGATGTCACTGAACACAGAGCTGGGAAGAAATGCTCACAGCCGCCTCCAGCACACCACCACTCAAATCCTCACACCAAGAACTCAACGCCTTATCTTCCTTCGGTTCCACTCTTCCAATTTTTGAATGATGGGTGAAAGCAACTGTGCTGTTGTAAGAAGGGCCAAAAACAGAGGCGGACGGGGGAAGTGCATGACACTTTGCTTGACTACAGTGGAGGGCGTGTGGATTTTTACGGCTTCAAGTAATTTCTTTCCCGAGTGCTAAACAACTTCACATGCTTTATTTCAGTGCAACTTAAAAAGCTGCCATCAAACAGAGAAAGTAGTTCTCATTAAACGGATAAGGAGACCACCTCCAAGTGGGTAAGACCGTCAACCGAACAACTACATCTGAGTCCCAAGCCCTATTTATTATTTATTCTTCTGTTTGTATCTCCCCATAGAGGAGTCCAAGGGTTCTGTCTACAGTGTAGTATGATGATGGGGGTCCCCCGTTTTAATTCTTTCAGTGGCTCCCTATCAGTCACAGGATGAAGTCCCAGATATGTGTGTAGCATGGCATAGAGGCCATCTGGCTCTGATCCCCCCTCTCCTCACTAGTCCTGCAACCTTGTCTAAACTCCAGCCATAATACTCGAGATTTCCGTAAAATGACCGGCTCTTTCCCAACTCTGGCCTCAAGTCGTACCTTCCACCTGTCCACTATTGGGGACACACCTCCTTTCCGGCCATCCACCATCTCCAGCTAACATCTGCATATCTACTAATTTATTGTCCTTATTTCTTTGAAAGACACTCTGTTCCCTCTAAACTAAATAAACTCTTTGAGAGCAAGGACTGGGCTAGTTCATCCTCCAGAACATATAGGCAATTTTTAATAAATGCCTGCTGAAATCATCTTGTTCTTTCATTAAGAAAACTAGTCCTGCTGCTCAAAAAGACTTCTGCATGCTCAGATTGCCTGAAGACTGACAATCTCCTTGGGAAAGAAAGCCGACAGTGGTGGCATTTCTGATGAGGCTGAAGTCAGACAACAATCAAAAACTGTGTTCCCAGGACACACAGATCTGGCATCCTGTGTGGGCGTACATCAAGTCCCACCTTCACTGACAGTTTCTTCCTTCTAGTCAGTGGCATCGGAGCTGTGTCACTCCCAGCAGGACAGGTGTGCCCTTTGCGGCTGTGTCACAGTGTGCACCTGCAGAGGTTATGTGGCTTGGCCAGAATCACACTGGGTGGGGGAATACCAAACAAGACACAAGCATTTATTATCATAGTTCTACAGCTACAAACAAGGCTATAAGTAAAGTGCCTACAGAATAGCACAACACAAGGTCCTTCACACCTGGCCCCTCTCCAGCCTCAACAGGTACCAAATGCAAACATCTATCCCATGCTTAGGCCAATATTTCCCATAATATTATGTTGCACAGAATTCTAAACTGACATCATAAAACCAGCCTTTGGTTAAATAAGTTATAGAAATGCTAGATTACCAAATATGAAGAGGGTAGCTTTACTGGAGGGCATCTGAGAACTTTACTATGCTAAGGTGTATCATGAACCTCCAAACTGAGGTATAATATGTAGAGATCCCCAGACTTAATGGACCATGGAAACTCTCACTCCCTTCTTTGGTGGATCACCTTTAGTCACTGATACTCTCCCAATGTAACTTTGAGAATGCAGTTCTAGCCTCATGAATTCATTCAATCACTGAGCAGGTGAGGCATTTCAATCAAAGCCAAGGAAAGAAGCATTAATGGTTTTGGAAGATTTTTTTTCAAGCCCTCATCAGAGGGAAATACAGGGTGAAGTCAGACAACAGAATGTTAAACAGAAAATGTTAAAACATCTCCAAAACAAAAATTTTTAATCCCAAGCCATAATGCCATACAGAGCATCAAATCCTGCCAAGAGAATAAACTATTCCCCTTGACATCTTAGGATTCTCTTCATGGTAGAAAGAGCACAGACTTGGGAATTAGATCCACCTGCATGCAAATCTTGGCTCTGCTCCTATTCACTGGCTCTAGACTGCCTTGTAGAGCTGTGGTGAGAATTGCAGAAGACAATGAATACCCACACATAACAAAAAGCAATTAATTCACACCTTAACATTATTATTTTTCTATGATATGGAAAAGATCCCAATATGTCCTGTGCAAATAGCCTATGCTCTTTCTTTATAGAAGCGATGGTTCTATTCCAAGCTCTGCTTTATGGCCTGGCACAGGATGAATCTGTATTAATAAAGACTCTCCAGAGAAACAGAACCAATAGGATATATAAAGGATCATATATCTATGCATATACAGTTGGCCCTGAACAACACAGGTTTGAACTGCATGGGTCCAGTTATACATGATCTTTTCAATATGGTACAGTACTGTAAATGTATTTTTCTCTTCCTTATGATTTTCTTAACATTTTATCTAGTTTGCTTTATTGTAACAATACAGCATACAATACATACAACATACAAAATGTGTGTTAATTGATTATGTTATTAGTAAGTCTCCCAGTCAATTAGCTATTAGTAGCTAAGTTTGGGGAGTCTAAAGTTATATGTAGATTTTCTATGATGCAAGGGGTCAGTGCCCCAAACCTCACATTCATTGTTCAAGGATCAACTGTATATGTATACATGTACAGATATGATTGTGTGTGTGTGTATATATATATATATATACACTATGTATGTGTGTACTTATTTTTTTAATGTTTACTTATTTATTTTGAGAGAGAGAGACAGAGAGAGAATACTGGGGAATGGGAGAGAGAGAGAGAGAAAGAGAGAGAGAGAGAGAGAGAGAGAGAGAATCCTAAGCAGGCTCCACTCTGTCAGCACAGAGCCAACACAGGGCTTGATCTCATGAACCACGAGATCATGACTTCAGCTGAAATCAAAAGTTGGACACTTAACCAACTGAGCCACCCAGGCACCCCTGTGTGTATTATAAGGCATTAGCTCACAAGATTATGGAGACTGAGAAATCCCTAGATATGTAGTTGTTAAGTTGGAGACCCAGTCTGAAAGCCAGCAGGCTTGAGAACCAAAAACAGATATTTCAACCCAAGTCCAAAGGCCAGAAAAGACCATGTCCCAGCTCCCAGGCACAGAAGGCATAAGAAGTTCCCTCTTACTCAGCCTTTTTGCTCTATTCAGGTCTTGAACTGATTGGATGAAGACCACCACATTATGGAGGGCAATCAACTTTACTCAGTCTACTGATTCAAATACCAATCTCATCCAGAAACATCTTCACAGGCAAACTCCGAATAATATTGGGCCAAATGTCTGGCCACCTCACAGTCCAATCAAGTTGAAACATAAAATTAACCATCACAACATCTAAATACAGCTACTGAATTAACTGAGTAAATCTGGGATTTGGGGCTGTCAGAGACCAATATGCCAAGAAGCAAACTGAAATGCCAAATGACAATCAAACTCTAGTGCCAAGATACCTAAATAACTGAAGGAATTATTTAATAATCTAGCTACAATGAACTATTCAACAATCGTGTCTGCTGCCCACTGAATGACTCCCAAAGATTAGCTGATCGTGCCTCCAACTTCAATACCAACATTTGGGGTCATGTAAATGAAAGAGAAAATGCTCTTAGCCATCAAACAAAGCATCCCATGCCAACAGCAATGTTTTCTTGGTTTGTTTTTTAATCATATAACTCTACTCTGTTGGTGTATATTAAAAAAGAAAAAGAAAAACCAATGAAGCACCCCAGCAAATTTCTGCCCACACTGAAAAAATGAACAATTAAAGAATACACTGATACTTACACTGGGAAATATGTGGATAAATAGAAAAACAGTTGCCACAGGCACTAAATGCAACTAAAACCTCCATTCTGCTGGACTCTTCACACTCCATGTTTAACAGGAACATAAGTCGCAAAGTAACAAGGCATGAAAGGGGAGAGAGACTAACAACTGCTGAGCATTGTTGTGCCAGGCAGTGTGCCACGCCCTTTAAAGACAATGACCCACAATCCTGATACAGATATGCATTTACTTTCCCATTTCATAGATGAGAGAACTGGAGTTCACACAAGCCAACTGACTTGACCTTGGAGAGTCTTTCTTCTCATGGACAATGAGAATTATATAGATGATTGTATTTGCCCCTTTGTTAAAGATGCCAGGAAACTCAAGTTCAAATGATCTTAACATAATCCTTGCTTACAGATTTTATTTAATGTCTGGGTTTTTTCTTGCACCCTTGTAAGCCACACCAAATCCTTTATGAATCCAAGAAGAAGAAGGATGGGTAGAAAGATGGACACAACAGGACATCTGGAAGGATGATCCAGATTTCTCTGATTCCAAAGCTTTTACTCCTTTTACTTCATTAAGTTGGGAATATTTGGTTGAATTAGGTTTTTGTTCTGCTGTTTTTCTCTGTTTAAGCATCCTTCAGGATTTTCTAGGACGAGTCTAGGTCTATATACCTTGGGCCTGTTATAAACCTTTGAGTAATTTCCTATAGGATTACTCCCATTTTATCTTCCCTATTGCATGGGCCCACAGTTCTTTTTCTAAATCACTAAACTATCTGAAGAAGTTGGTTCCTGGTACTGAAATGTAAAACATCTACTTATGGCCATAAATGAATATTGAACTCTCTGTAAGCGATGCATGCCGCAGTATTTAGGGGGAAATATATGAATGTCTGCAATGTACTTTGAAATGCATCAAAAAAACATAGGGGAAGAATAATATGGATTGATGGATGATAGAAAAATAGATGGACAGATCTGTGGAAATGCAAATATAGCAATTGTTAGTTACAGCATCAAAATGGTGCATATATGATGTTCTCTGTACAATTCTATCACCTTAACTATCTATTCAAAATTTTTCATTAAAAAATATTGGGGATTCATAGAGACAGTGTAATGCCAGGGGCTGGGAGAGGGGGACAGTTTCAGGGGTGCCTGGCTGGCTCAGATGGTTGAGCACCGACTCTTGATTTCAGCTCAGGTCATGATCCGAGGGTCATGGGATCAAGCCCCATGTCACGCTAAACGTGAAGCCTGCTTAGGATTCTCTCTCTCTCTCCCTCTGCCCCTCTCCCCAGCTCACACACTCTCTCTCTAAAAAATAAAATAAAATAAAATGCCCTTTAAAAAAGGTGATAAAAAAATCAGATCCAAATTAAAATCTATATGGAGAGGGTAGTAGTGACAGTTCAACAACGATGTGAATGTAGTTAATACCACCAAATTTGACACTCTGAAAGAGTTAAAATGATAAAACTTATGTATGTTTTATACATAGAATTAGAGAGAGAAAGGAGAGAGAGAGAAGAAGGAAGGAAGGAAGGAAGGAAGGAAGGAAGGAAGGAAGGAAGGAAGGGGAGAAGGAAGGGGAGAAGGAAGGGAGGAAGATTGAATTATTCTGCTATATATTCCTATAGCAGCAATAATTGCTTTTGAAAATACACAGAAGGAACAGAACAAAAAAACAGATTCTCAAATATTTTTACATATATACAAAAAAAGTGAAGTAAAATATATTATATGCACCAGACCAAAAAAAAAAAAAAAAAAAAAGATTTAAGTCTTAAAAAAAGTTATACACAGATTCCTTGGTTTCAGTAGAAGAAAAGTACCTGAAGGGAGAAAATGTCATCTGTGGCCTTATAAAGAACCCTGGACTACATCTGACTTTGCTTCTAAAAATTTCCCCTAAATCACTGTGTGCTGTTCATACGTGTTTCACCTCCACTATGTTAATGTTGTCATCTGGAAGAAAAATGTGGAAAAGTGATACCTTGGGTCCTTTTCAACTCTAACATTTTATAAATTGTGGATTCTTCTGCATGTTTTATAGGAGTCCTTGTACATTATTATTAGATAGCTAGATACTACATTGACTAATTAAAAAGACAAAAACCACAAAACCTCTTCTGGATCCCTCTTGGCAAAATCCTGTCTAAGTCCTGAACACGCATACAAGGCCCTGCGAGCCTTCTGCTCCAGCCACCACCTCTTCCGTTTCTCCCACCTTTGACGGGCTACAGTCATTCCCCCTTTCTCAACTGTAGCGTCCACCGTGCCTCTGAGTACGTTCTCTCCCTGGCCAGAGGTCCCTGCTCTGCCTCCCCTCCCCTCGCACCTATCTTCGACCTGGGGACACTCTCCCCTGGTTCACTCTGAGCCTTCCTTTGATCCAGCTCACTAGAACCCCCCCAGTGAGCCCCTCTTGGCACTTCACCTTCTCATGCCCACACCCTTCATCATCATCACCGCCAACATCAAAGCAGTTCTGCTACTTCCTGCATCTTTCGTTTTGTTTGTTTGCCTGGGGTTTTTTGTTGTTGTCGTTCCTTTCTTTCTTCATTTTGCTTTGTTTTATAATTGAGATAGAATTGACATATAACATTATATTTATTTTAGGTGTACAACACAGTGATTTGACATTTGTAGGTAGTATGAGAAAGGACCACCGTAAGTTTGGTTAAGGGCCTGCATCCCCACTCTCCACCTCCTACTACCAGTTGTACTCACAATGCACCTTTTTGAATATGCCTGTCTCCTTGGTGAATGAGTCTGTGCCAGCAGCCCCTCAGACTCCATTCCACTCCCAGGCACCTAGCACAGCAGGTGGTACATGGCCATTTCTCAGCTAATGTGGACAGAACAAAAGGAAGGAAGAAGGGGAAGGAGGGAGGAAGGGAGGAAAGCAACATTTCTGTATGTCCCATCAAACTTTAGGCTGGTTTAATATGGCATTCCTAAAGAAGAAATTCTTGTTTGAGGAAATAGGTGGTATAAATTCTGTTGTGCTTTGATAGGAAAATAAATACATAGTTCTGGCTGCTCCCATTAGTCATCCAATGCCATAAATTAAATTCCTGCCTGGTGGCATATTAATCTACTATGCCCTAAATTACACACTCATGCACAAATGCCAAATATCTACTAAATTAAGGAAGAAGTAAAGATGATGTTTTATTTTAATTTTTCAGAAAGCCATGTAAATACTTCAGTCCTGGCTAAGGCAGTATATAATGCCTTACAGAGTCAGACATTGACCTTCCCTTTTAATCTAGACGGATCCATCCATGACCCACCTACTTGCCAGAATAAGAAAGGTGAGCCCAAAACATCAGAGTATCTAAGGTAATGCCCAACATGATCACACATGCATGCACAAACATGTGCATGCGCACGTGCACGCACACACACACACACACACACGTTATCCTGATCCTGACCTCTTTGCTGAACAACTTAGTCCCAACCCACAACCCTTCCTGAGGACAGACCTCAGGTGTTCCTACGTTCTCTCCAATACTTGAATAAATGTTCTGGAGAAAAGGAAAAAATAAGACAAACTGATTCAAACCCTTCAGAACTGGTTGATATGATTCAACATCACCTTGCTCTAAGTAATATAACGCCCACATGGCACAATATATAGGATCAACTGAATATCTTGATGTCACACTTGATGTTACTCCTCACACTGGGATCCCTGGCTAAACATAAAACCATAGTGCTAGAAACTAAGAAGATCCAGATCCAAATTCTCTTGCCCCTGAACATAAGTTGTTTGTTCCTTGTTACTTTTTAAAATGTCTTTTCAAAAACTGTCACAAAAGGAGATCAACCAGCTTCTTAAGCATATGGATGTGATATCAACCAACAAAGTTATTCTTACAATGGATTCCCCACAGAGGGAATTACTGGAAAGTAATGATAAAACTTTGGTTTGGGTATTCTCAGATACCCAAGATATATTTCCTGGTCAAAGACAACTGAAAGTTGGTTGGATATCTAAATTTCTGGATTCTTCTAAACGATGATCTATAATACCAGATATTCTTAAAGTTATTAAATAATTAGAAAAGGAGAACTCTTCCACTGCATTTGTTCACTCAGACTACATTTACTGAGCACATCCTGGGTGTGTACCTAACACAGAGCATGATTCCTTTGGGGTTTCCTGGAAACAGAGGCCCCCTTTGTCACCCTTTTCCACAGTAGTCTACTGATGCTCTACTAGTTTTTGAGCCTGACAAACTTGGGTTTGGATACCCATTCTGCCACTTAGCCACCATGGCCTTGGGCAAGCTATTTAACCTCCCTGAATCTCAGCTTCCTCCTCTACAAAATGAGGGTAATAATACTATTCTCAAAGGGTTGTTACAAGAATGAGGTTAGCAAGCCTATATAAAGCACCTGGCATGTTGCCTACCTCAGTCAATGTCAACTCCTTTCCCTCCTTCCTTTTCTATCTGGCAGGAGGCAACAATTCAGGAAAAACTGTACTCAGGCCTGAGAGGTCTATAGTGACAACTGCTCCCACAGCATGGCATGCTACCAAAAGGGAGACAGAGGGGCAAAGAGTGACTTTTGAGGTGACTGCTATTTAGCCATTATGTTTCTGGTGTGGTCTCCTGGAGACTGCTGCCAAAGGCAGGCTATGGAAAAGCTGGTTCATTATGGACATTTTTCACTTTGCACATGCATCCATGGAGACCTTTCAGCCCTCCCTTGGGTATGGTGGGATTGCTTCACATAGAGAAATCAGAATTGAAGGGTTTCTTCAGGTGACTGAGGAGCATGTGACAACCCACATAAAACCATATCCTATTCAATAAGGAGAGAAGTTCCTGCCTAAGCCTGTTGAAACTCAGTTGCCACTTACAAGTATAGAGAATTACTTAGGCTAAAAGTACAGGTCCAGGGGATGCTGGTTAAATATAGTCAATTATGTTCAGGGTTGTATCATCCTACCTCTCCCATGTAATATTCCACCCATAATCGTAAAAATGGACAAAAAGAATGTGGGGGAGACATGGTAAAAGATTCCAACAGATATCTAAAAGCAAGAAAGATCAAAGAGTACAGTCTGACTGTGCTACCAAAGGAGAGAATACTACAATCACTCCTCTACAAGAGGAATGAGTCAATTCATCCTGCAGAATCCCAAAACCCAAAACCTGAGGAGTCAAGGTCAATGGAAGGTACAGATGAATATGGAGCTGAGGACAGGGGTCTTAGCCTGCCTCTTATCCCCATAGTGCTGGCCACCAGACAGATATCTCCCACCCACTCCTGCCCAGCAGGAGGTTAGAAGATTCTTGAGAAACTGAAGAACTCCAGAGAAAATATCACTAGATACCAACATGGGATTCCCCAAAGAGACCAGCCAAAAAGCTGCCCAATTACCCTGCAGTAAAGCCCAATAGGTTAAAAAGCCCAATCACATAGAAAGGGCTTGCTATTAGGGGCGCCTGGGTGGCTCAGTTGGCTGAGCGTCCAACTTCGGCTCAGGTCATGATCTCACAGTTCCTGGGTTCGAGCCCCGCTTCGGGCTCTGTGCTCACAGCTTGGAGCCTGGAGCCTGCTTCGGATTCTGTGTCTCCCTCTTTCTCTGCCCCATCCCCACTCATGCTCTGTCTCTCTCTGTCTTAAAAGTAATTAAAAACATTAAGAAGAAAGAAAGAAAGAAAGAAAGAAAGAAAGAAAGAAAGAAAGAAAGGGCTTGCTATTAGCTTTCAGTGGTCTTAAATATGAATGGACAATGGTTGCCATGTATTTAAGAAAATCTTTTAACATGGTAAGAGTCAAAAAATAAATATTAAATATGATATATATATATATATATATATATATATATATTTGAAAAAATAAAAAGAATCAACCCAAAGGATTAGAAGATTGGAAAAATCTAATATAAAGTAAAAAAGAGAAAGAAATAGAAAAGCATAGACAAGATCCTTAAAAATAAGAGCACAATCTAGAATATCCAACATCTGACTGAGCAGACTTCCAGATAGAGGAAAGAGGAAAATGGAAAGACGACATTACCAGAGGAATTAACAGAGTAACATTTCCCAGAACTGGACACAAGTTCCCAGATAGATTCAAAGGGTGCTCAAAGTGCCCAGCATAATGAGAAATAGGACATATATCAAGGTATATCATCATAAAATTTCAGAACAGCAGGGCTAAAGAACATATATTAAAAACTTCAGGGAGGAGGGTAAGCTCACAGTTCACACAAAAAGAACTGGAATCAAGGAGCATCATAGTTTTCAATTATAACTCAAGAACCTAAAGGCAATAAAACAATGACAACTGTTTTGGAAAAAAATATCTTCCTCAACCTAAAACTAAGCATAGCTAAAATTTCAAACAAGTATAAGAATAGAATAAAGACATTTTCAGACATGCGAGGTTTAAAAAAATGTATTCTTTTTCTCAGGCAGCTATACAGGATATGATACCCCCACGGCTCAACTTGACTTCTTTCCTAAGTTGGATTTCCTTTTCTTGGGTCCCATATCAAGATAAAATAAAGACACTTAATACTAGTGATGGAGCCAAAAGAAACAGTACACTGACAGGAGGGAGGAAGGAAAAATGGGAATGTGGTCTAAGAAAACTGAGAAATTTTAACAATAATTTTATTTATTGCACATTATATTCAGTGAATATGACAGAATTTAAATAACCATTTTTAAACATTAGGAGTTGAATTATTTCCAATATTTAATTATTGCTGTTCAGTAACACACAATTATCTTTTTTTCTTTTTACCTTTTAAGCCTCTTCACCCATTTCTCCCACCCCCATCTCCTGCCTCTGGCAACCACCAATCTGTTTTCTGTATCTATGAGCTTGTTTTGGTTTTTTGGGTGTTTTTTTTTTGCTTTTTTTTAGGATATAAGAGAGAACATATAGTATTTGTCTTTATCTACCTTACTTATTTCACTTAACATAATGCCATTGAGATCCATCTGTGTTGTCACAAATGATAAGATTTCATTCCTTTTTTGTGGCTGAATAATACTCAATTGTATGTATCTATCACAATTTCTTTATTCATTCATCCACCAAGGGACACTTTGGCTGTTTCCATATCTTGAACGTTGCAAATAATGCTACAATGAATATGGGGGTGGGAGCGGTGCATTTATCTTTTAATTTTCTTCAGATCCTCCATACTGTTTTCTATAGTGGCTGTACCAATTTATACTCTAAGAACCTGCCAAAGTCCTCCCATTCAGATTGCTATTGAAAGCCCCACTGTTCCCAAGCTGGTGCAAATAGGAGTCACACTGCAAAGGAAGATCTAAGCATGACTGTTCAAAAGTCCCCATGATTGCCATGACCAATGAGATGACAGGAAATAGAGAAGGAAGGTATGCTTCTAGCTTAAGGTGATAGACAAAACATACACACTTATTCCCTCTCTCTACCAAATTTCTACTAAAAGAGACATGAGGGTTTTTTAAGGTACGAGGATACAAAGACAAAGCAAATGAGAGAAAATAGAAGAGCAAACATATTTTGAAAACTGGAGAGCAATAAGATGAGCAGTAACCACCTCAGGAGACCCAAGAAAGGCTTAGTAATTGGCAGTATTCCTCTGGTACAAAAAAGGAATAAAATAAGCTAATTGGTTGAAAAGCTGGCTAAGAATCACATCTCAAGATTTCCTGCTATGCTCCATATATAATACAATTCCTTCATCCCCAAAAGTCTGAAAGATTTAGTCTTTGGGGAGGGTAAGTCAGAACATTTCTGGAGAGAGAGAGGATACCCAGCCCTCTTCCTCTTTAGCTCACGGCATTTTGGCAGATGAGCATTTAACTTCTAGACAAGACATTGGAAGATTCTCTTCTGAGCAATCTGAACCAGCCAAAGAAGAAAAGAAAAGAAAAGAAAAGAAAAGAAAAGAAAAGAAAAGAAAAGAGAAGAAAAGAGAAGAGGAAAAGAACAAGATATTGATATCAGAGATCCCGCCCCCAAACAATTCAACCAATCATGGTAAAGTCTACAACCTAGAAGCACTACCTCACCACTCAGTCCCCACCCAAATATCAACGTGGCATTTAGTGCCCTTTTCTTAAATATGAACAACCAATACAGGGATATCAGACATCTGAAGGATATCTCTAACATAAAAGATTAGGAATAACAGCAGAGAGACTGAGAGGAAAAAAAGAATTTGTAAGGAGATTAAAATTTAAAATAAAAAAAAAAAAAACTATCACCCTCCACACATACCTTGCCACCACATCAATAGGGTTCCTATATAATGAAAGGGGATTACAGCTAAAAGAACTGCAAGCCTCAGATTCCATTTAAGGAACCATCAGAAGAACCCAAAGACAAGAGACAAAAACAAAGACACTAGAAGAAATGTTCACCTCTGACATGACAGCTATGGTAAACATGATCTAATTCCTAAAGAATTAGCCTTGGGGTGTGTGGGTGGCTCAGTCAGTTGAGCATCCTCGGCTCAGGTTATGATCTTACAATTCTTAGGGGTTCGTGAGATGGAACCCCCCCCACCTCTCTACTGGGCTCTACGCTGACATTGGGGAGCCTGCTGGGAACTCTCTCTCCCTGTCTCTCTTCCCCTCCCCCTCCCCCATGCACGCACTTGCTCTCTCTCTCTCTCAAAATAAATAAATAAATATTTTTTTAAAAAAAGGAATTAGACTTATGTACCTCCATTCCCTTTACCTGATACATAATATGTGGCTTTTAACAAAACTTGTAAGTCATGCTAAAAGCAAAAAACATAGTTTGAAGACACAAAATAAGCATTAGAACCAAATTCACATTTTGGAATTCTCAGGGAATTTAAAGAAACTATAATAAGGTGCCGGTTGGCTCAGTCAGTAGGGCCTGTGACTCTTGCTCTTGGGATGGTGAGTTCAAGCCCCATGTGTGGTATAGTGTTTACTTAAAATGACAAAAGTTAAAATAACTGTAATAAATATACTAAGGGCTCTAATGGAAAAAGTGGACAACATGCAAGAACAGATGGATAATGTAACCTTAGAGATAGAAACTCTAGCAAAGATGAAAAGAAAATGCCCCAAACTAAAATCACTGTAACATGAATAAAGAATGCCTTTAATGAGCTTATCAGTAAATTGGACATGGCTAGGAGGAAAATCAATGATCTTGAATATATGTCTGTCAAGAGATACTTCCAAAACTTAAATGCACATAGAAAAAAGAAAGAAAGACAATAGAATATCCAAGAGCTGTGGGACAAGTACAGAAAGTCTAATATATACATAATAGAAATATCAGAAAGAAGAAAAAGAGAAGGGCAAAAATGTTTTAAGTAATAATGCCTGAGAATTTTCCAGAAATAATGACAAACAGCAAACCACAGATCCAGGATGCTCAAAGAACACCAAGTAGTCTAAATACCCCAAATCCACATTTACACTTATCATATTCAAACTGCATAAAATCAAAGACAAAGGGGAAATTTTGAAAGAAACAAAGCAGGGGGTATCCCACCTACCTACACAGAAACAACTATAGGAATTACACTGGACTTCTCTTCAGAAACCATGCAACAAGTAGAAAGTAGAGTGAAATACCTAAGGGGCTAAATGCACAAACAAAAACTAAAATACCAACCTAGAATTCTGGGTCCAACAACATTATCCTTCAAAAGTGAAGGAGAAACAGACTTTGTGAGACAAACAATAACTGAGAGAATTTGTCACCTAGACCTGCCTTGCAAGAAATGTTAAAAGACATTCTTTAGAGAGAAGAAAAATGACACAGGTCAGAAACCTGGATATACATAAAATCAAACACACACACACACACACACACACACACAAGGAGAAATAAATAGAAATAAAATAAAATCATTTTTCCTTTTTTTCTTTTCTTTTTAACTTTATTTTAGAGGGGTGGTGGAGGAGAAAGGGGCAGATGGAGACAGAATGCCAAGCAAGTTCCATGTGGAGCCCAATGTGGGGTCTAATCCCGTGACCCTAGGACCATGACCTGAGCCAGAATCAAGAGTCAGATGCTCAACTGACTGAGCCACTCAGGTGCCCCTAAAGTCTTTTTTCTTGTTTTTAATCGATCTAACAATTTGTACAAAATAATAATAGTAATCATGTACTTGATAATTATAGCTTACGGGTAAGTAAAATAAATGACAGTGATGTCATAAAGAATTGGGAATTCTTTGTTACAAGGTGCCTGCACTACCTGTGATCTAGTATACAGTTACTTAAAAGTGGACTTGAATTAATTGTAAACGTATATTGCAAACTCTAGAGCAGCCACTAAGAAAATTTTTGAAAGAAATATAGTTGATATACAAAGACAAGAGAAAATGCAATCATATAAAATGCCCAGTTGAAACTGGAGAAAGTAGAAAAATTAGGAGACAATAAAAAGAAACTAAAAATAAGGACAATGAAGAGAAAACAGTAGTAAGTATAGTAGATATTAATCCAACTATAGCAGTAATTACTTTAAATGTGAATGGGTAAGTATACCAATTCAAAGACAAAGACTATCATAATGACTAAACAAAAGAAAACAAAACAAAAAACCCAGCTATACGTTGTCTACACAAAACTAAACTCTTATATTTACCTTCAGTGAGATAGGAAATAAGAAACAACTCTTGGAAATTAAAGATATGATAAAAAGTAATTAAAAACTCAATGTGTCATAGTATAGGTTCTAAAGGACTCTTCCACAGAGTAAAAAGGAAAATAAGAACACATAAAAATAGAAAAGATAAGAAAATTAGAGGATCAATCCAGGAGATAGTGAAGGCTCAAAGGGTTTGCTCAGGTCATGATTTCAGAATAAAATTATAGAGAGGCAAGATCCTCAGACTCAATCCTTCCCTAAGCATTTATTGTGCACTGATGATGTTCCTAGTACCATGACAAACATCAACATTTGGCTCTAAAACTGCATCAAATTGCTCCCTCCTTGTTCTAATAAGCATATAGGATGCATAGCATAAATGTTCATAAGTTAGAAAATCTAGCCATGGTTTCTTCCTGTATCCCACAATGTCAGATATCAACCCAGGTCTCTTCTGGCCTGGTCCATGCCCACAGAACCAGGCTGGTGGGTTGGGCCAGAGCATGGAGATTTTTAAATGGAATGAGTCACTCATTCAGTACACTGGCTACCATATGCTTCTGTTCCAATGTTTGTGCCTTCTCTTCAGTTCAGCCTTACCCCTGGCACACATATATTCTATCTGGTCCACATTCCAGGACTTGAGGTAAAATAAGGCTCCTTGGCCAAGGGAGCATGCAAGGAATTGGCCACAAATACTGTGGGAGCACAGGAGTGAGAGAGACACGGAAGTTCAGGCTTGGGGTACATTTATCAAGCACCCTCCCTATCCTGGGCACAATGGGTCACTGGGGTATAAAAATTACCAAATGCATAAATACTAATGTACAAGAATTCTCTTCATACCGTTGTTTACAATCACAAAAGCAAAAACAAAAAAATAGCAAATAACCTAAATATCTGAAAATAAGGAAGAGGTTTTTAAAATCCTAATACATCCATATGAAGGAAGGGATCACACAGGCTTCAATAACAACAGAAGTTTAAATACATGGATAGATGGATAGATGTTTGTTGCTCTGCCAGGGAAAATATTACAAAATAGTATATACCTGTGGTTCCATTTTTGTTTTTTAAGAAAAGTAAGTTATAAAACAAATGAATAAACAAACAGAAAGCAAAATTGTACCTATAAATACAGAGAACAAATGGATGGTTGCCAGAGGGACGGGGGGTGGGGGATGGGCCAAATCAGTGAAGGGGAGTGGGAGATACAGGCTTCCAGTTATGGAATGCATAGTCATGGGAATAAAAGGCACAGCATAGGGAATATAGTCAATGGTATTGTAATAGTGTTGTATGCTGACAGATGGTAGCTATACTTGTGAGCATAGCATAATGTACGGAGATGTTGAATCACTGTGTTTTACAGCTAAAACTAATGTTATATGTCAACTACATGGAAATTTTTTTTAAAACAGCATGTCTAATGGATCTAAATAAGGCTTTCTCTACCTCAGTACTATTGGCATTTTGGACCAGATCACTGTTGTGGGGCTGGTCTGTGCATTGTAGAATGTTCAGCAGCATCTCTGGCTTCTACCCACTAGGTGCCAATAGCTACCCCCCACTTGTAACTACTCAAAATGTCTCCAGACATTGCCAATGTTCTAGGGGGTGGGGTGATCAAAACTGTTCCCAGTTAAGAACCACTGCCCTAAATGAAGAAGTCTGGAAGGGTACACACTATAGATGTTGGTATTTACTATTCAATAAATCTTAACCATGGCTGTCTCCGCTTGGTGACATAACAAGTGATTTCTTTTTTCTTCTTAGAAGGAAGGAGACTTCTGAGGTATCTTCCAATTTTTATAACATGAACATGTATTTCATAAGAAATTATTAATATTTTAAAAATACTGCATAGTCAAGTTGAAACAAAGAGCTCTCCTGGGTCAATGGAGTTTGTTAATAACATCAAAATGAAACGTACAATTTCTGTGCTCGGATCTTGAATGTCTATACTTAGATACACACATAATACAGATGATTTTTTAAATTTAGGCATTAACAATTCAAGAGATGAAAGGGACCTCTGGTGACCCTTTAGTCCAGGGATAAGCAAACTACAGCCATTGGCTAAAACCAGCCCATTACCTGTTTTTAGAACTAAAGTTTTTGGGGAACCCAACCACCGGTACTATTTATGACAGCTTTCACGCTACATTGGCAGAACTGAGTAGTTGCCACGGAGACCATATGGCCCACAAAGCCTAAAACATCTGACCCTTTACAGAAGGAGTTTACTAACGCCTCCTCCCATGCATGGGCATCTCCTCTAGGACAACCGGCCCCAGCTGGGACTCACCTAGGCACCAAGGCTTCGCCAATGCAAGGGCAACGCATTTCTTCACTGGACAGCTTTGAGTGACAATTTTGAGTTGTTGTTTCTTTAACTCTTGACCGAAACCAGCTCCTCTATGACATTCTTTGTCCCTACTTCTGCCTTCTAGAGCAACAGGCAACATTTCTACCTACCCTTCCCCACTTTGACATCCTTGCTTTCTCTCACTACACATCCACAGATCTCTACCTTGAAAATATATCCAGAACTTGACCACATCTCCCACGTGCACTGCTTCTATTACACCATCTCTTACCCTGACTCTAGCTATAGTTCCTAACTAGTCTCCCTGCTTCTGCTTTCACCCCTCCTCAATCTCTTCTCAGGTGTCAAAGTGATCCTTTCAAAATACAAGTTGAATCATGTCCCTCCCCTGCTCAAAATCATCAAGTGGCCCCCATCACTGAGTAAAAGGCGAAATCTTACAAGGGCGTACAAAGACCCCACATGACCTGACTCCATAGTCTATCCCCCCCGCCCCTCCCCCATCCCGCCTTTCCCACTCTGCTCCAGTCCACCATCCTTTTTGACATTTCTTAACCAAGTTACTCCTCCAGGCCTTTGCACTTGACCTTCCCTTGGCCTGAAATTCCCTCTCACATGTCTTCAGGTCTCACTTCATCACCTTTTCAGTACTCTGCTCAGAGTCGCCCTCTCAGGGAGGCCTTAATTGAAATTATAACCCCTCAACTCACTCCAGCACTCTATGCATTCCTTTTCCCTATGTGACTCTTCTATAGCTCATCTCCTAGTGACACGCTCTATGTGTAACTTATTTACTCCTTGCTATATATAGCACATGAGCTAAATATGAGCAAGGGACTTTTGTCTGTTTTGTTCGCTGCTATCTGCCTACCTAAAACAATGCCTGGCACATGTAACATTCTAAATAAATACCTGAATATCCAGCATGCAAATTCACCACCATGGGTACACATGTTCCTCCCAATATACGCATATATATGAATTGATTTTTTTTATTGTACTGAAATGTTTTTGAAGTATAGTTGACATGCAATGTTATAGTAGTTTCTGGTGTACAACACAGTGATTCGACAATTCTGTAAGTTATGCAATGCTCACCACAATTCTTGAGGCAACTGACAGAGAGCCAGTTCTGACTGGGAAAGTATGCATACATTCTCACTATCTCCATTAGGAAATTGAGATAGTTTTCAAAGCTGTCTTAACTCTCCCTGGCCATAGGCTGACCCTGCAGACAAGAAGTGGCATTGCCCTCTACAAGGGTTTGCATTTCAAGATAGACATGTAGATGTGCACAGGATTAGGGGCAGCCAAACAGAGCCATTAAACCAAGGAGAGTAATATGTTTAGATCATGTGTAAAGAAGGGGAAGTATAATTTACAGGGGCATGAAAAGGCCATATCCGGGGCTGAGATGAGGTATACCAAACCCATGTCAAGAGAAATCAATGAAGGATCATGAAAGAAAATTGTCATGAGGGGCATGTCATGGGCCATTATTATAGCAGGTTCTTTTACTGCCCTTCAGGGTCAGATTATATGTGAAGAAACTGAAGTTTAGAGAAGTCACTCACCCAGGACTACAACACACAAGTATAAATACAGGTGCGTGTCTTCAAAGCCCATGAACTTTCTACTAAATGATATCTATTATCAAGAGCTTAGGACAGTGCCTAGTACACAGAAAGATATTCATATCAGCACTGTTTTCATTACCAAATCCTACTGCCTTGCATGAAGAAACCATAACACCTGAGCAAGAGTGGGTCTTTCCCTTGACTAACCAAAAGAAGACTACAGCTACCCATTTGGCCCACAAGCCCCACTCTGCTGGCCCTTTTGGTCATCACCTCTTACCCTTCCCACCCTTTCCCTCTCTCTCTGCCCAATTTAAAGTGAGAGATGAACCTCAGTCTCTACACCACTGGAACGACGATGCTGATGAATCATCATCCCTCAAGATGGTGCTGCTTCCACCAACCCAGCAGCCTTTCAGAGACTGCCATCTGATTAAACCCCATAGATGGGTGGTATTTTCCAAACTACTGCATTTAAGATCTCAGAAACAGGTGTGGAAAACAACAACTGAGCTTATTAGAAGATGACTTTAACTGCCTGAGAGGAAACTAAAAATCTCTTCAAACTCCCCAGAGAAATTTCAAAAACTCCAGAGGGGCTTGAAGCACAACTACACATTTGCTAGAAATAAAACATCTCACGTCGAACGTACTCTCATTAAGCAAACAAAGCTGGAGGGTGCTGTTGGGAGGCAGTGGACTGACACAAATTACACTCGTAGTGAGGCCTTGCACACACACCACAGCGGGAAACAGGGTTTGTAACCAGATGGTAGAACAAGACTTCTGAGAGTAAGGGGTTCTTCTCATCCCTTCTATGTCCCACAGCAAACTCAAGAGCACTCTGAATCAGACTCAAAAGGATGAAATATTTTAAAAGTCTCAAAAATGTAAGCAAATGAAACCACAAAGTACTAAAATTACATATCATATCAAAGTCCTTAGATTTTTAAGCTTGGAGCAGAGGGGCAGGTGTGAAGTGACAATAAGGATGTTTCAGAGACACCAAAGATAATAGGTTTGATTATAGATCTTGAAATCTTCTAAAAACTATCAGCACCTTCACAGCATTTTAAAGACACAAAGTTGTGAGTGTAAGGTACTGATTATATTAAATTTGTCAGAACCTCACCCCCATTGTACAAAACAGTGCAGGGAGCAGAGATGGAGTGAGGTGGCAAGAAAGGATGGCTTGGTCACAACCAATTAGCCTGAGATTATGGAACTATGGTTGGCAAATGGGTATTTCTGGAACCATAGAAGTGCTGGGAGCCATGAGCTCATGAAGTCAAAGTCTGTTGGGGAAACTTATGTTCAGACCAGGAGACCTCTGGACTATATTCAGGCAGTAGCCAGAACTACAAGAAAAGAAGTGCAGAGCTAAGAAGACAAGATAAGAATAAGAACAGCTTGGGAATGGGGGAGGTGCACCCCCACTCTGTGGGGGCTGGTCAGCATAGAATGGCACAATGTCAGAAGAAAGGTAGACAAAACAAGATTCAGCAATAGACCCCTATAAGTTACTTGCCTGCCCACTTAACAGGAAAACGCCACAAGAAAATGAATAAAATTGGTTTTCCTTGATGTTCTCCCAACCTCATTTTGGTATCTTCACCCAGTACTGCTTGCACTCATTCATGGTTACAATATTATCTTTCAACCAAAAAAACCCCATAATTCTCTGTTGCCAAAAGATGACTCATCAGAACCTAAACTTTCTAAACACCTTGGGAATCATAAAGGAATCTCTGTATTGAATATTGTGTCTCCCTCAAGGTGGTTATGTGTCCTCTCATAGGTTTTCCCCCAATTCTAGATACTAGAGCCCCCCACTCAGCGTGCCACCTCCAAAATGATGTTTTCTCCTACTTTCTTATATTATTTTCCTCCTCTTCCTCCTTCTCATGCTTCTTCAACTTCTTTCCTCTTCCTCTTCTTTTCACATATTCTCTTCCTTCTAAAGCTTATTGAATGAATGACAGAAGTGATCCAGCTTCATTGTTAACAAATGTTTCACCAGGGGTCCCAACTCATTTTGTTGAATCAGCCATCCTTTACCCACCAATTAAAAAGCCTTCTTTATTACATATAAAACTTTTTTATATACTTGGGTCCATTTATGGACTTTTTACTCTATTTTCTGCATTTATGTTTACCTATGGTTGAATCTGTACACAGTGTTTTAATCATTATAGCTTCATAAATCCATTGTTCCAATAGTGAACACCCTCCCTTCTAAAAATAATTTGTTCTTCTATTTCTACTTTTGTAAGAGATTTACTCAGAAACGGACATTGCTAACATTACACTTAAAAATCTGCTAAGAAGGTAGCTCTCATGTTAAGTGTTCTTACACAATAAAATAAAATAACTTAGGGGGAGAAAAAGAAATAGATGTTGCCTTTTGAAATCAGTTTATCTGGCTTAGACTTTACTTGATCATGATACTGTAAGATGCAATTTGATAACGTTTGTAGACTTTTATGTCTATATTCAGAAAACAGACTGGCCACTAGCTGTCTTTGAAGTGTAATTTTTACCAAAAATCATAACCAAAATTTGCAAGGTTGAGCTCACTATATCTTCTAATTTCTAAACTCTGTGGAGCTAAATATTCCTAATAAGGAAAGATCATCCAAAAAAAAAAAAAAAAAAACTAGCCTAGGCAATGTGCCAAATGGTCAGTCAACAACAGTGTGATAATTTAATCATTACAGGATACACTTATAAATGTAGAATGAATGAATGAATGAATGAATGAAGAATAAAATGGAATTTCTCCAATTCCTTTGCCCCCTCAGATTCTTCCTTGTCCCCAGCTCTCTGAGGTGAAAAGATGAAAGTTGCATTGGCAACTTCTGAAGAGAATAGCCATCAGAGGAAAGAACTATACCTCCCAGAAGGCTTTGCACAGTGGAAAGATGTGACTTGTGAGAAGCTCATCTTGCAAAGCTGCACGTAACTATGGAACCAAATTGCAGGGACAAAATGGCTGGATGAGATAGGTCTGCTCAAGTAAAAGTGCAAGAAAATCCCAAGAGATTTGGAGCATTAAAATGAAAGAAGGAGGGATTTTTTAAAAGATTCTTAGCCCAAGCCCTTAAAGTTCCTAAAATATCAGAGGTGTGAGTCAAGAAAGTTTTGTCCTTAAATGTGACATTTCTCTGGGCAGTAACTGAAGGGTGTTTTGAAACTTGAGGTGATGTTTTGATTGCATTCCATTCCCCCTTTTATTGCTGTACCTAGGTTTACTATGGGGTGCTCATACACTACTCAGTTTGTAGATGATCTGATGTACTTCTCTTTCTCCTAGTACACAGCTATACCTACCACATTGCCAAAGGACACTCCTAATGTGCTCGGCAAACCCCGTAAGATAATGCACCTGCTATTCTCAAGGGATGGGAGTAGAGTGTCCTTGCTGCTTCTGATTAAAGCTGATGCATCATAATAACCAAGACACAGGCAGAGTTTGTCAGATTTATTCCAAGTAAACACCTTAATGACCTCCCCAAATGGCAGGGGGGCTGCTCATAATAGACACATACATATGTAAAACAGCAAAAGAGAAGGTGCCAGAGTTTTTCTGCCACCTGTACTTTCCTCTCCAGATTCCACCACCTGGGGTGAGAGTGATGATGAGCTGTGGGAAACACAGAAGGTGCAGTAACCTTGGAAAGCTGGGAGCTGAGGGAGCAGTGAGCTAGAGAATGAGAGGAAACCAGAACAAGAGAGGTTGGTCTGAAAGCCCTTTCAGTCCACAGTCCCCATGAGGTGATTTTGTGTCCTCTTTTGCTATTGCTTTGGACTACAAAACTATAGAATTACAAAACTCATGCTCCTTACAACCCTATAGTTACTTCTTCCCAGAGCTTCAGTCACATCTCTGGACAAGTTCATCAACAGCACCCTATCACCCATTCCATGGCAATAAGATAAGCATTTGAAGGGAGTGCTTAACACTCCTCATCTCACTGTGACTTCTTCAACCATATGGCAAAAAGCATTTTTATTTGCAAGTTATTACTCAACTATGCAAGTGAAAAGCTCTGCTTCTCTGCTTCTGGGATCACGCAGATGCAGGATATAGAAATCAAAACCCTTGCTCGGTATGCATCTGGAAGCCCCTCAGAGGGAAATCATCCTTGAAATTTCTACCTCTCTTGACATGATCATTCTTCTTCCTGCCCAACCCTTCAGACAGATTTTGTTCTAAAGGTCAAGAAAAAAATATTAATCTCAAGCAGTTTGGCTGGCTAGGCTTTCCAAACTATTTGACCAAGAGCTATTTGACCCAACTTCGCTAATAATAATAATTATAGGAAAACTATCTCATGTGTAAATGGGACTTTATAACTTGTATGGGATTCTGTGTACATGATCCCTTTGGGCCTCAGGGTCTAAGGTACAGGTTGATTTCCTCTTTTATAAACAATAAAGCTGAGACCCACTGCAGTTGAGAGATGTGCTCAAAATTATTACCAGAGCTGTAAGTAGAACCTAAGCCTTCGACTCCAGTATAATACTCCTTCATCTCTTAGTGTCTTCAAGTGTTTCAAACTTATAACAACTGGTCAGTTTACCACATATGTGGGTACATACATGGGCACATATACATATGTATGTTCCCAGATCCATAGTGATGTCCCCTCCTCCATTCCTTTATATTGCTCATTTGTCTCCTCTCTTATTTTCTTGATCAGTGTGGCAAGAGGTATATTTCTTATGGTAGGTTGTAGTCAAGTGTTCAAAATCTGCTGCTTACCTTTTTCTCCTAAATGAAGATAGAAATTCTGGAATAGAATAAATTATTGAGAAATTAAATTGGTACCAGGCTTTTAATTTGGGGGTAGGACGTTGGGAACTCAATAGCCAAAAGAATTAAGTCTTATGGGGAGAATCCCCTTCCCCTCCCAAGAGGGAGCTGGTCTCTATGTCTTTGAAGGCTGGTTTCTGTTACTCTCAGGGAAGAGTGAAAAGGACAATACTTTAGGATAAATTTCCAAGGAGAGGACAGATGCAACAACAGGAAGAGAGACCTGCCCTTTCCCTAAGGGTTAGAGTTCTAGAACCTGGGAAGTCATGTGAGTATGTTTGGGTCATCACCATGGTCAAGCCTGCAAGGAGGGATCTTAGCGGCATCATCACAGACAAGCATAAAAGCAAAGTCTGACAGACATAAAGAACCAGGTCTGAACTGGAGCATCTAGAAACAAAAGGAAAGATAGCAATGATGGTACCACAACAGAATTAAGGTCAGGTCCTTTCTTCATTTCCCAAGACGCACACAATTACTGATATCTTTGCAAGATTCCATAGAGAAGAGAACCCCCATAAAAATGAACATTAGAATTCTTTACCAACTATAGCTAGTATAGTTTAAAGCCAGGTTTGATTTCATTTAGAAAAATAAAAAAAAAAACATGACATATCTTGTATCATTTTGTGGTTGCTGTATGCTATTTGTGATACTAGGATGATACGACTGACTTTAGATCCTACCCAGAACTGCTTCTAGAAGGACTCCTCCACGATGGAGAGTAGTACCAAATGCCAAGTCAGATAATATATGAGAGGGTATCCAGGGCATGGAGACCAGGGAGCTAAAAGGTGCCAGATTTAATGGCAAGCTGAAAACGAGTTTTTATTTTCTCCTCTGTCCCTCTCTCACTGAATCCCTGCTTTCCACACTGATTCATAGATATACTTGGACATACTCTGTTTATACCAAAATTCCAAGTCTATGAAAAGCTCAAGAGGTTCTCAGGGAACTGGAAGAAATAAAGGGAGACTGCAAACACTCAAGCTACTAAGCCAAAACTGTCATCTAGAAACATACAGAATGACAGTGAAAAACCCCAGGTTAAGCCAAAGTCTTAAACATACCTCCAGATTAAGGTTCCTACTGGGAGCTGCTAGAGGGGGTCTCAGAAAAGCAACAGTGTTAATGGGAAATGCTCCAGTTTCCATAACAGCCTAAAATTGACCGTCCCTTGAGTAAGAGGGAATTCCTTCCGCCTGACTGGCTTCAGCTGGGACATCAGTTCTTCTCTGCCTTCATACTCAAACTGTTCTTTCTGGGTCTCAAGCCTGCTGGCATTTCAACTGGAACTACACCATCAACTCTCTGGGGTCACCAACTTGCCAACTACGGATCTTAGGACTTATCAGCCTCCATAATCACATGAGCCAATTCCTCATAAAAAAATCTCTAACTCTTAAATACAAAGAACAAACTGAGGGTGGCTGGAGGGGTTGTAGGGGGCAGGGGGGATAGGCTAAATGGGCAAAGGGTTGCATTAAGGAAGACACTTGCTGCTGGGATGAGCACTAGGTATTATATGTAGGGGATGAATCACTGGATTCTACTCCTAAAATCATTATTGCACTATATGCTAACTAACTTGGATGTGCATTTTTAAAAAAATAAAAAAAAATTCTGATCACAAACTATCAAACTATATATTTATTATATATATAATATATATATAATAAAAGAAGACCTTCTACCTTAAAAAAAATCTCTATCTACACATACATTCTATTTGTTCTGTATGTCTGGATAACCCTGATACAGGGATTAATGTGGAAAATCAACTTAAGAGCTCCTCAGCATGCAAAGAAAAACACTGAGGAAAGTGCTTTAATATAACAGGAGCTCCTAAAGAAAGAGCAGAACCAATGAAACAAGAGTAATAATCAAAGGCATAATAGAAGAAAACTTTTCTGGCTTGATCTGCAAATGCTATGACTGTCTACCAGAAAAGCTCAAAAGAGAACAAATAAGAACTCAGAAAGAAAAGTAACAAAATACATTACAAAAACTAGTAATTTTCCTATACATCAAGAACAGTTAAGATAATACAATGCGGAAGGAAGGTAGGAGGTTTCTAATAACAACAATAAATATAAAATGCCTAGAAATAAGCATAACAAAGAACCATATAAAAATTGATAGGGTGTCTGGGTGGCTCAGTCAGTTAAATGCCTGTCTTCATCTCAGGTCATGATCTCCGGTTTGTGGGTTTGAGCCCCATGTCGGTCTCTGTGCTGACAGCTCAGAGCTTGGAGCCTGCTTCAGATTCTCTCCTTCTCTCTCTCTGCCCCTCCCCTACTCACGCTCTCTCTCTCTCTCTCTCTCTCTCTCAAAAACAAACGTTTTAAAATTTTTTGATAAAATGTTCTTGAAGAATACAAAAGAGGACTAGAATAAGTAGAGAGTACTTCCTGAACTAAAAGATTCAATATTGTAAAGATGTAAATGATCCCTAAAGTAATCTATACATTTAATGCCATTTCAATAAGATTGGGGGATGCATGTCAGAGACTCTAAACTTTTCCTGAAAGATTAAATGTACACATTGATTAAGATGTTTCTTGGAGGGGCGCCTGGGTGGCTCAATCGGTTGGGCGGCCGACTTCGGCTCAGGTCATGATCTCGCGGTCTATGAGTTCGAGCCCCACGTCAGGCTCTGTGCTGACAGCTCAGAGCCTGGAGCCTGTTTTGGATTCTGTGTCTCCCTCTCTCTAACCCTCCCCCGTTCATGCTCTGTCTCTCTCTGTCTCAAAAATAAATAAGCGTTAAAAAAAATTTAAAAAAAAAAAGATGTTTCTTGGAAAAAGAACTGGTACTAAAAGGAAACTTACCAGTTTCCTACCAGATCCTAACAGATATTTTATCAAGCTACAGTAAATAGAACAATGTTAATGCTAAAGCAAAAAGAAAAAAAAAAAAAAAGAGGCAGATTATTGGATTCGAATTGGAAAGTTAAAAAAAAAAACTGAAGTAGACTTCAGATGGTATTTAACACTGGTAGAAATAAAATTTTATTGGTGGGGGCGGGGGGAGTTTTGCATTGACCTTATTCATTTTGCTCTTTTTGTTGACACCTACCCCTCACAGCCCTCAGAATTGGTTAGTTCAGTGTAACACAAGAGCAATAGAGGGTTTGTGCAGGACTATGAGAGTAGTGGCTGCTGATCTGTTCCTATTTCTGCAGTTCTGTGTGATAGATTTGTCTGATCTGGGTCAATCGGGCTCCATAACCTGAGTGTTCAATACCTCCAGAGGCCGCCCTGCTGCTGCCGCAGATCCCCAACCTCTCTCAGGACCTGAAACCCCTTCTGCCAAAAGCATATTGTCCAGTCTCATTAGCTGGGCATCGGGAGGATCCTCCTTCTGCGCCCCTCTGACACTAAGACCTGTTTTCTCCTTGATCTCACACAGGATGCTGAAGAGTGCAGGTTCCATTCTGTGACTTGTCAGGGCATGTTTCTTTGCTTGTGCCACATCCAAGCTCTGGCTGGTGATGGTCATCATGTGATAGAGGATGTCACCCATGTCCTGCTTCCTGCCATTGCCATCCGTCCCTTTACGGCCATGTTGGGGAAGGTGACAAGGCCATGCCCCCCTGCACTGAGTGGACGGCTAGGTTCACCCTGGCCAGAGGCTGTAGCATCCTGCATCAATCGTCCATCCCATAGCATGTGAGAGCGTGAGCAGGGCTCTTTCTTTCTTTCTTTTTGTGAAGATAGAATTTTAAGAGTTTGTATTCTGTGAGCTATATAGCAATTTAGGTAAAAAAAAAAAAAAAATTAATTTAGTGCCTATCTTATGCAAGACACCAAAATAAACATGAGTGTATTAAAGATACAAATTTTAAAAATGGAGCCACATGAATGCTAAATTACAGCCTAAAGAACTACTTACAAAATATGAAAATGGAAATTTTATTTAGAAAATTTATTTTTATAAGCATGAAAAATAAAGAAAAGATTCGAGAAATCTGACTTTATAAGAATCCCTATGTGTCAACACATGACATTAAATTAAACCTACACAACATACGAGGGAGAAACTATAACATGCATGAGATAAAAATAGAGTAATGTCATAATTCTTATTAATTCAATAAGATGTATAGATATAGATATATAGATATAGATATAGATATCAAGAGACAGACACAAAGAGAAGGAATTCAAATGGTCTGTAGAAGATTACAAAAATGTTCAACTTCGTTATTGTTCTAAAATGTAAATGAAACAATGATAATGTTTCTCTACCATCAAACTGACATTGATTTCTTTAAATGATCTTGGCCAAAGTTGTAGAACATGGACAATCTCTTCAACTGTTATAACAGTAATACCAACGTGTATGACACTTCAGGGGAAAATACGGCAATGGCTTAAAGTCAATGTATAACTAGTGCAGGAAAAGCTCTTTAGTAAAGCAACTCTACATTTAGAAATTTATTGTTAGGAAATAATCAGATAAACATTTAAAAACTGTTTTTCACAATATTAAACGTTGTGGTTAAAAATGAGCAACACGCTAAATGTCCAACAACTGGGGATTTGTTTTTAAAACATTAGAATTTACAAAATCATTAAAAGTGATGTTGTAGATTAGTATTTGGCACATGAATTTTTTTTATCTATAACTGACCATCTTTGCTCCCTCCTGTGCATCCTATTTTCTCACTCCTTAAAAAAAAAATAAAGGTCAACACTGAATATCACTGTCAAGACTGTGCTTAATCACTCAATTGTGCTGGAGTTAAAAAAAAAAAAAAAATGGTTGAGACCAATGTACTGAAGATACACATTTACTGACATGGAAAGATGTTCCTGATGACAGTGTTCATGCAGGAAGCAAATTATAATTTGTTTTATAATTGTCACTTCAATTAAATAAATTTATAATTATAATTAATTTAATTATAGTTTAAATTATAATTTAAAATTATAAAATTGTTTTTGAGAAACACATACACCAACAGTAAAAAGATATAGCAATGGTTATATCTGGGTATTGGAATTACATTTTTAAATTTTTCTTCTTTTTGATTATTTTTACATTAATTTCAATATATTAATATATACTTATTTGCTTACCAAATTCAGTATATTATTTTTAAGTTTGTTTCTTTTTTTTTAATTTTTTTTTTTAATGTTTATTTATTTTTGAGACTGAGAGAGACAGAGCACAAATGGGGGAGGGGCAGAGAGAGAGGGAGACACAGAATCAGAAGCAGGCTCCAGGCTCTGAGCCATCAGCCCAGAGCCCAATGCGGGACTCGAACTCATGAACCGTGAGATCGCGACCTGAGCTGAAGTCAGACGCTTAACCGACTGAGCCACCCAGGCGCCCCATCTTTTTTTTTAATAATCTCTACATCCAACATGGGGCTTGAACTCATGACCCCAAGATCGAGTCATATGCTCTTTCAACTGAGCCAGCCAGGAGCCCCCAAATTCAGTATATTAATAAACGTTAATAAAACAGTATATTATATTAAGTATATATATTCAGTATATTAATAAACAAACATTAATAACACTTTTATAACAGGAAAAAATTATTTTTACTTTGTTAAAATACAATTGAAAATTGCTCTCAAATTTCTCTTTATCAAGATGTTACATTGGTAGTGATTGATCAAAAGGAAAAAAAAATGACACTAATGAATCACTCTTGCTTTTTCAATTGCCTTGCAGTTAATTAATTTTCCTCAGATTCAAAACTTTTTGCATTTACTCTCTTCAAGTCACTCCACATTAATGTGAAATAACACAAAAATAATCTTGTAATAGTATAACTTCTTTACTGCTTTCATTCAAAGACTATAAATTGTTTTAATGGGCTTATAGATTTCTTCTTCTTCTGAGTTAAGACAGAAATAATCCTCCCAATGACTGTTATCTCAGTTCAGGATTAAAATAGAGCACACGTTGTTCCGGTATAATTAGGCCTGAAGTTCTTTTATATGGTACCTTACAAAGTTAGAGAATTATAAAATTGTGATTCCGAACTTCCAAGATTTTCTTCCTCTGTTACCTAGAAACAACATACCTCACGCAATAATAATGGAAGCATGGTTCCAATACAAAAGCCCAAAAATCAATCTAACTGCTTACTTATACTAATTTTTTTAATAGTATAGATTTTCTGGTTGTTGTTGTTGTTACAGAAAATAGTGCCAAATGTGCAAATAGGAAAGGCAAAGCCAACAAGAATGATGTCTCTTTCACATTTGAAACAACTGTCTTTCTGTCTTTCACTGCAGAAGCTATCTATCCACCTTTATAGGGAAAAACATTATAGATTTTTTCCTGGAAGAAATGGGAACTAATATTTCTCCATTACAAAATATAGAAAGTAAGTAAAGAAGACATTACAAAAATTCATTACAAATTTGGTCAAGATACGAATACCATGCAGGTACAGGAAATTATGAAGTACTTAAGGAGCATCACCATGTTCATTATATCAAGGAAAATGAGAGGAGCAAAGACCTTGAAAAATTATAGCCTCTCTCGCCTTACTACCTTCCAAATGAGCGAGTGATAACAAGAAGTACAAAAGCTTCTCCTGAGTTCATGCTCTGCCCAGTCGCCAGCAATGGGCAATGATGATTAAGCACATTACTGTTGCTAACTTTTATTGGGCATTTTGTGTTCTAAGCCCTGTTTCAGGTGTAGTCTCTTGAAGTTGAGGAGGTCAAGATAAATCTATGTGGATCAAGGTTGCTACATTACATCATAGGGTGCTGAACTTTCCCACAGTTTATGAACCTCTTACTAATTTCCCCACATGGATCTGCACATAAGCCTTCCCCTTGGTGTCTGAAAGGCTGTCACCAGTCCTTCAACCATCACAACTCAAGCATCTCCTTTCAAAATGTTCCCTGAATCTTTTACACTCATTCTCAAAGTGAGAGCCCCAGCACATCCCTTATTAGAGTTTTATTGTGCTGAATGCCACTGACGTTCGAATGTCTGACTCCACTAGTCTCACAACATAAGGTATATATGTAATCACCTCTGTATCTCTAGGGTCTGGCCCCCAACCCAATTCTCGGTAAGGATAATAATTTGTTCCTTGATTGATTGATTCATTGGATGGATGAAATGAAAATTTTAAATCCTTAATGTTTAGAAGGAAGTAAATGCTTGGTCACTTGTACATCAGAGATGACCCTTGAGCTCCCATTAATGTATTAGTGACCTAAATTTAGGTAGCCCTGGTAAAGCTATCTACTAGAGTCAATGAGTCCTATTAGTTCTAACTCATTCACTCTCTGCCTCGAGATAATTTACTTATATTTAATTTCAAAATGATCTGATAATATGATTCATGATAACGTACCTTCCTGGGTATGTCTTCTCTTCCTCCTAATTGCCATTGCCCAAGTTCAGCTTCTCCTAGTCTCTAAACCATAGACATTACTTTCCAAATGACTGCACACTCTTTCTTTTATTTATTCAATAATTCTTTATTTAGCACTTTCAGGTACTATTGTAGACAGTGGAGACAGCAGTGAACAAGACAGACATGGACCCTAACTTCATAGAGTTTAGAGTAGGGTTAGACAAAGAAAATTCAGGGAATCTGAAGATAGATATCATAGAAATCAATGTAATGTAAAGAACAGAGAAAAAAAATATTGAAAAAAACTAAAAGAGCCTTAAGACTTGTAGGAAATTTCAAAAGGTCTCCCATAAAGGTAGTTGGGTCCCAGAAAGAAAAGAGAAAGAAATTTGGCCAGAAGAAAATAATAGAAAAAGTGGCCAAAATTCCCCAAATTTAGTAAAAGACAAAAAATTACAGATTAAGGAGCTGCCATGGCATAATCAGCACGCAGTACTTACACAATAGCACAAGCAGAAAAATTTATAGATTCGGAAAGAACACATTCAAGAAAACTAGATCTAGGTACATCATAGTCTAAGTGTTAAAACAAAAGATAAAGACCTGGGACAGATAAAAACACTTAAGGTAAGAACAAAGAAGAAGATGAAAACTAAGCCACAGGATTCTCTAAAATGGAGATGTCAAGTAGAGGGTGAAGAGCCAGTAGATGAGACTGAGAAAAAAATAGCCAATGAGGTGTGTGTGTATACACACACACACACACACACACACACACAGGGGAATGTGGTGATCACATGACCCAGGAGAAAAGGTGTTTTGAGAAGGAAATGGTTAACTGTGCAGCATGCAGTAGCATGGACTGAGTGAGATGAAGGCAAAGAAATAGCAATTACATTTGGCAACACAAGAATCAGTGAAAACCTAGACAAGAGCAGTTCCAATGAAGAGGTTAGAGAAAAAGTTCAGGAGCCTAAAGAGGTTAAGGAAAGAAAGGAAGGCAAAGAAGAAAGGCAAGGACTTCATTCTTCACTCTGATGAGAGAGAACTTCTAAATTGCCAAATTCATTATGCCTTACTCCTAAGAAAAACCATTCTAATAGAGAAACCTAAAGTCCTGAAAAGAAGAAGAAAAAAGAGAAGAAGGAAGAGGAGGAAGGGGGGTGGGTTGGAGGAGAAAGGGGAGAAGGAGGAAGAGAAGGAGAAGGAGTTCACAGCAGATTAAGGGGATTGAGTGTTGCTTCCCAACCTGCCAGTCTAGAAGGAACACGAAAACATCAAGGAAAATGTAATGCAATGCAGAAAAATGTGTTCCCCAAACTTTTCTCATAGCCAGTCCTGTAGGTTGTTGGAAAGAAAACTTTGAAAAACTTTTTGGAGTAGTGGTGGTGAGAAGTGAGATATCTCATGGGAAGTTTTGAAGAAAGCACAACCCTCTATGGTCAACACCAGTAACTTTAATTCATGCATCCATTTTTGCTTCCTCTGTTCCCAGAAGTGCCCAGCATATAGTAAATGCCCAAAAATATTTGTTGAAAGAGTGAATTGGTTCAAAATAACTCAATTTTACTTCTCCCTTGGATTTTATATCTCATCAGAAGGCTCTTTCTGATAAAAATGCATATTTGGTTACAGAGAGAGAGGGGCCAAAACAAGCACATAGCAATAACAGCAAGGTCAAAGTTGCTGAAATGTCGACCCAAGTTGAGATAGCCTTAGCTCTCAGTTCCTTGCACCCAGGATAAATCTATACTGTGTCACTCACAATATGCATATACAAATATTTAGTCATTATTTTGTACACCTGAAACTAATGTAATGTTATATGCCAATTATACCTCAATTAAAAAAGTCTCTACTGAATCATATTTAAACAGAAGTGTCTGGGCCTAACAGAATCTAGTCTGTGCCTCTTTTTCCAAAAAGTTGCCTTTATATGAAAAAGACATGAAGATTTCACTTGTTTAATTGAAAGTAGTTTGGTGTTGTTTATTTAGCAGTCCTTAATAGAAAAGAAGGAAGCAATTACACCAAGAACACTTTCCTTTTAAACCCATTTATAAAGCACTGTATTTTCTTAATGTAGTTCACCTTTACAGTGTCATGTATTCATTCATTAACTGATTGATTCATTCATTTATTTTATTCCTGTATATAGTAATCCAGGATGGGGCATAAGAATATCATACTGTTTTTATAAATTAAGGGGTCTGGTTCAATAAAGACCCTACAAAACACTAAACATAGTATGTATTGTGAAGGGAAGTGTGCTTCCAGAAACCAGTTTTCATGCTGCAAGCAAAGATGCATAGCAAGCAATCCAAAGCAATCTAAAAATAGACCAGGGTCCACCTCCAGCCCCAGCACTTTCCATCTTCACTCTCCATCAAAAAAAAGTCAGCATCACCTGGTTCTTTAAGGGCTGCGCAATTGCAGCACCCTTTGAGCCCATGCTCCACTTTCTGGACAACACAATCAAATTAATTCCTGTCATATGCTTTGCTCGGGTGTCACCATTATTAAAAAGCAATGTGAAGACTGCCTGGAAAAAAGCTGATGAGCAGCCACAGTTAAATAAAGGCTCTAAAAATTGAATAATCAACTAGGTGAAGGATGGATTCATTGCCAGCTGTTGTATCTCCTCTGTCCCCTGGAGAAGAAGCAGATGAAGAGGCGACCAAGGCTGTTCATCATCAGATTAAATGATGAAAAGAGCCAATAATCATTTCTACTTCAATATTTGTTACTCAATTCACTCAACCTATTATTCAAGTTTTGTCTCCATCAGTTGAAAGAGTGTTTCCTCTCTGGAAACAACATTAATAGGGAATACATTAGGGCAAAGTGTCTGTCCATTCAACTCACAATCTCTTACTCCGACTCTCCACTCTCTTTGACATCATCCCAACACTTACATGGAAATGGTTACTTACAGTAAATAAGAGGCATATATCAATCCATAAGTGTTTATATCTCTGATTGATCAAGGAAATTCCATTATAATTTATATAACTCTATATAATTATAATTTAGCACATCTTTCATGTTGAGATCCCCAAGCTCTTCAGTGATTACTGAAGAATTGAGTCCATTTATTTTGTATATCACAACTTCCTATGAGAGTTTAGCATGGTCATTTGTTAAATATCTCTGACAAAGGGAAAAGATACTAAGATATAATAGAGAACAACAACAACAAAAAGGTAACTGAGGATAATACAAATAGCAATGAATTTTGAATCAGGAGTTCTGGGTTCAAACCCTAGTTTTAAAATCTTTTGAAACACACATTGTGGATGTTCAACTGAGAGTTTTATTGAGCCAAATACTTATTTTATTAAAAAGTGTTAACCTTCAACTAATGTACCACACTACACAGTAGTAATCTATTGTCTAAATATGAGGATATTACAGTAACTTCTAGATTTGTCATGAAAATTAAATGGAATAACAAATATGAAAGGGATATTCCAATATAAGGTACTATTATTAATATCAGTATTTTTAGAAAAAATTTTTAATGTTTATTTAGTTTTGAGAGAGAGAGAGAGAGACAAAGCATGAGCAGAGGAGGGCAGCAAAACAGGGAGATACAGAATCCGAAGCAGGCTCCAGGCTCTGAGCTGTCCACATAGAGCCTGATGTGGGGCTCGAACCCACAAACCATGAGATCATGACCTGAGCCGAAGTCAGATGCTTAACCAACTGAGCCACCCAGGCACCCCAATACCAGTATATAATTAAATCAACAGATGGTCCAAACTCATTTGGACCAATGTTCTCCCACCAAACCTTTACCCAAGACACAAGCTATAATCTTCCAATATTTGAATTTAATGCACTCTCCTTTTCCAAACTTCTGATTGATGAAGGTGTTAATTGCTAGGAAATGCAGAGTCCTGAGCAGACCAAGCCAAGAAAGAAAATACTAAGGTCGGAGATTATCATTCCAGAATATCCAAGAGTTTAGGTTTGTGAGCATAAATGAATAGATAAAAGATATGTTAAGTACTAATTAATTAAAACTCATATTGAAAATGTAGGCACATTGAGAATCATTAATTCCAGTTTATATAGATCAACTGACAACTTATGGTAAGAATTTCTAAATGTTGACCCATAAATCATTTTGATGTGTTCTATTCTTCAACCAATCAATTTACCCATCAAATTATGAAATCTATACATAGACATTAGTAGTCCTGAGTCTCTAACTCAGAATTTAAAACTGGAAAAATGTGGGGTGATGGGTATTGAGGAGGGCACCTTTTGGGATGAGCACTGGGTGTTGTATGGAAACCATTTTGACAATAAATTTCATATATTGAAAAAAAAAAGAAAACGAAAATCTTTAAAGAACCAAAAAAAAAAAAAAAAACTGGAAAAATGTGGAGAATAATCAAAGGCACTGGTATCCACTAGGACTTTCTACAGTGATGGCAATGTTATATAATTTGTGCTGTCCAATATAATACCTAGTAGCCGCATGTGGCTATTAAACATTTATAATGTGCCTAGTGCAACTAAGGAGCTAAATTTGTAATTTTACTTAATTCCAATTAATTTTGGTATAAATAACCACTTTAATATATAACCTCAGGATCGGTCCTCCAGAAGCCATTCAGCCATGCTTCAGGGAGAGACTCAAGACTTCAAGAAGAGGGAATAACAATTCTTTAGGTATATTTTAGAGAGATTTCTTTATTTTTTCTTTATTTTTATTTTTATTTAAATTCTGGTTATTTAACATACAATGCAATATTGGTTTCAGGAGTAGAATTCAGCAATTCATCACTTACATACAACACCCATTGCTCATCACAAGTGCCCTCCTTAGTACCCATCACCCATCTAGCCCATCCCCCACCCACCTCCCTCCATCAACCCTCAGTTTGTTCTCTATCATTAAGACTCTCTCATAGTTTATTTCCCTCTCTCTTTTTTCTTTCCCCCTTCCCATATGTTCACCTGTTTTGTTTCTTAAATTACACACATGAGTAAAATCATATGGTGTTTGTCTTTCTCTGACTGACTTACTTCACTTAGCAGAATACACTCTAGCTGTATCCACATCATTGCAAATGGCAAGATTTCATCCTTTTTTGATGGCTGAGTTATATTTCATTTGTTCATAAAAAATGAACAAAATGACCAATTTAAAGAGAAGGAAGAGATACCTACATTTTAATCAATCAGGCCAATGACCAGCCTCATGAATTATCTCAGTAACCTTGTTTGCTGAATCTGCAAAAGTTTTGACAGATTCATATGTTCCTCCTTCTCAACAGAATCCAGACCTTTTTTTTTTCTTTTTTTTTTTTTTCAGGTAATAAAAGTGTGGCTATTGATTTAGGCAGGCTGAACCAGCCTTTGCCTCAAGAGTAGATCCTAACTGGCCTAAACCAATTACACTGGCCCCAAAGTGAATTATGGCAACCCACAATTTAGACACAAATCTGTGATATAATTCTAATTAACCCAGTTGACAGGAAGAATAGTCAACTGGGAAAAGAAGGGTGGAAAGGGATGGGGTTGCTTTTGAAAATGGTTTCCTTGGGGCATCTGGGTGGCTTAGTTACTTAAGCAGTTGACTCTTGATTTTGGCTCAGGTCATGACCTCGCAGTTTGTGAGTCCAAGTCCCGTGTCAGGCTCTGCACTAACAGTGCAGAACCTGCTTGGGATTCTCTCTCTCCCTCTCTCTGTGGCCCTCCCCTACTTGCACTTTCTCTTTCTCTCTCAAAATAAATAAACTTTAAAAAAGAAAGAGAAGAGAGAAGAGAAGAGAAGAGAAGAGAAGAGGAGAGGAGAGGAGAGGAGAGGAGAGGAGAGGAGAGGAGAGGAGAGGAAAGGAAAGGAAAGGAAAGGAAAGGAAAGGAAAGGAAAGGAAAGGAAAGAAAAGGAAATGGTTTCCTTGGCCTTGCCTTTCTCTTTCCACCATCTTGGAACCTGTGGAGGCCTGCTGGGAACAGGACTCATGAAACAACAAATATGTCTGAAAGGTTGTGGTCCAAAGTCATTTCTGCTGGCTATAAGCAGGGGTCTCCAGAAGCAGAAGGAACACACAGTTCTTCTTAAAATTGAAGGTGTTTATACTCGAGATGAAACTGAATTCTATTTAGGCAAGAGATGTGCTTATGTGTACAAAGCAAAGAACAACACAGTGATTCCTGGTGGCAAACCAAATAAAATCAGAGTAACTGGGGAAAAGTAACTCATGCTCATGGAAACAGCGGCATGGTTCGTGCCAAATTCTGAAGCCACCTTCCTGCTAAAGCCACTGGCCACAGGATCCGTGTGATGCTGTACCCCTCAAGGATTTAAACTAACTGAAAAGTAAATAAATAAAGGTGTAGATTTGAAGAAAGAAAGAAAGAAAGAAAGAAAGAAAGAAAGAAAGAAAGAAAGAAAGAAAGAAAAGAAAAGAAAAGAAAAGAAAGAAAAGAAAAGAAAAGAAAAAATATTTTCCTCACTCTTAAGAAAGATACTGGAAGAGGTACCTCATGTTCCCCTGAAGCTTGTCATCTATTAATGTGATGCCTGGAACTTCAGCAGCAATATCATGACTGTGAGGGGAGCTACTCTGACTACTAATACATCCTGCTGAGCATGACAGAGCAGAAAGATGGAAAGAACCTGGACTTTTAATGACAATCCTGAGCATCTGAACCAACAAATCCTGAAGTAATCCTACTACTACTCTTCTATTTATGTGAAATATTTTTTGATTCTTTGACCACTTTGGGTTGGATTTTCTGTTACTTGCACCATTCTGAAGCAACCTCCATCTGTTAAGTACCAGGTAGGTATTTAACAGCCATTAATTATCTCATTTAATCCCTGCCAACAACCATCCAAAGAAAATTTCACTAAGTCCATTTTGCAGCTGAGAAATGTGAGATTCAAACGAGATGACATTGAAAGGGTCACTTGACTAATAAATGGCAGTGTCTAGATCAAAGCTCAGGGGTGCCTGAGGCCAAAACCCACATTCCTCCCTACCAGCTCCTATCTCTCAAAACTGTATGTCTCAGTGAGGATGTGAGTTAGCAGGTAAGTCTTAACGAGGCCTTACTCTTGCAACTGAGATGTATTACTTTTCACATCATCTGTAGATTCTCACATGTAGAATAAAGTGATCCACCTAAATGATCTCACCCAACTATGCTTATAAATGGAAAACAATTAGAGCAATGATTCATTTCAATTTTAATTTCAAAAGCATTCCCTTCGTACTTTTCCTGACAGCTGAGAAAGCAGGCTTTGAAGTGAGAAACTCAACCTCCCATCAGACATTCTGCAGGTTCCTCTCTAACATTCTTGATGCTGTTAGCTGCTTAGGTGGGGCATGACTGTGGCTGTTACAACAGCAAAATGCACCCTCTTGCCCTCTTCCCTGACCAACTAACAGAGTATCTCAACACCTTGGTCTGTCACAAAGGTTGGGATTAATTCTGAAACGCTGCCAAGGTGCCTCACGATTTTACCCAAGAGTAAGGATGTGCATTCATGAATAATGAAGGCAGTGAGTGAGTCAAGCAGCATTATTCAGTTATTAGCCAACTGTAAGGTGTGCTACTTCACAGAATGATTATATGCTAATAGGTTCATTTGCTTGCTTTGTTTTGATTCCTCAGGACGGACCTCACTCTTACCTGTGGAATAAAAATTTGCAAGGCTCTTCATTTAGTTTTCAAGGAGACAGCTTTTGGGGCCATGATTTATGTTTGCCATTGAGACTCAAATCTATTTAGGGACTTTGAAAGCATTTAAGTGAGGAAGCATAAGAATAGGATGCTCCAAATAATATTAAGTAGATACTCTCCCTCTCAGGAAGTGGAGCTTAATCCCATCCCCCTTGAGTATGGGATGGACTTAGTGACTGGTATCCAATGAATAACAGTATGGAAAGGAGAAAATAGTATCTTGACAGTGAGGAAATCTGGCAAATACTACCTTAAACAAGTATCGGATTTATCATAATAAGTGATACCATGTATCCCCCGATATGACGTGAAGAGAGAAGTTCACCTCTGTGGTTTTCCTCCAAAAACCCAGAATCCAGAGTAATCATAAGAAAAGCATCAAACAAACCCAAACTGAGAGACATTCTACATAATATCTGACCAATATTCTTCAAAACCGTCCAATCATCCAAAACAAAGAAAGACAAAAATTGCTACAGACCAGACAAAACTTAAGGAACCATGAAAACCAACGCAATGTAGTGCCCTGGATGGGATTCTGGAACAGAAAAAGGACATTGGTAGAAAAATTGGCAAAATACAAATAAAGTTTGGAGTTCAGTTAAAAGAAATATACTTATGTGTTTCTTAGTTTTGACAAGAGTACCACAGAAATGTAAGATTAGGGGAAACCAAGTGAGTGGTATATGGAGATACTCCATATCATATCTGTAACTTTTCTGTAAATTCAAAATTTTTCCCACATAAAAAGTTTATTTAACACCTCTCCCACCCACCCCCCCAAAAAGAGTAAAAGGAACTGGAATGGGCTCCTTCTTTGTCCACTGTCCCAGAAAATACATGATCCATCCCTGACTCTGTGTGCACATCAGCCTTTTGCACATGGCTTTTGAATGAGAATGAAAAGTTAAGAGAAGGCAAAGAAAACAGGAAAGATTTAGATAAGCAGGGAAATATCAGAGAGAAGAAAAATGTATCAACTATACTTCCTTTTTTTTTTTCTTTAATAAGGAAGATAAGTAGAAGAGAAGGTGAAAAAGGGGAAGGCACTCAAGGTTTTGTCCCTGCTCAGGAGCAAGGAAGTAAATTACAACAGCAAAAGACAGTGTCAAACACACAGGTCCTCAGGATGTCAATTTCACCGATGACTGATGTGTTTAGGATACTTTGTTCGGAAATGCCAGAGTGTTAATATGATGAGACAAACTTCTCCAGTAGGGAGGTGGCAGTGACCGGCCAGAGGCTCACCAATCTCATTTCTTCTTCCAGGGCCCACAGAGAAAAACTACATTTCCCAGCCATCCCTGCTTTTAGACAGGTGCCATATGACTCAGATCTGGTGATTCATATGTAGAACAACATGCACCACTTCCCAGTCTAGCCTCTAGAACAATTCACACTAGTCACCATACTCTCTCTTTCTCTCTTGCTCTCTAGAAAGACAGGTGGAAACTAAAGCCTCTGAGGTGGTAAAGCTACATAATGGAAGATGCCCAGATTCCTGAGTCTCTGACCGGAAGGTGGCCAGACAAAAGATGCTTAAACTCATAGGAGGTGGCAAGTGAGAAACAGAGTTTTATTGTGTTAAGTTGCTGAAATTTGAGGTCTGTTTGTTATATAGCAGCTAGACTATCCTAATACAGGAAAAAAATACACACACACACACACACACACACACACACACACCAAAACATTATAGAGCAGTTCAGAATGTAGAAAGGGGAAGAGCTGGCATCAGTCTGTGGCCTCAAAGGATGGCAGCTTTTGGGGCTGCAGAGTTGGGAACTGAATATTCCAGGTGGAGAGATCTCCCTAAGAGAACTATCAAATCAGAAAATGACACGGGGCACCTGGGTGGCTCAGTTGATTGAGTGTCCGACTTCAGCTCAGGTCATGATCGCGCAGTCTGTGAGTTCGAGCCCTACGTCGGGCTCTGTGCTGACAGCCTGGAGTCTGCTTGGGATTCTGTGTCTCCCTCTCTCTCTGCCCCTCCCCTGCTCATGCTCTGTCTCTCTCTCTCTGTCAAAAATAAATCAACATTTAAAAAAAATTTTTTTAATTAAAAAAAAAAACAAAACAACAGGGTATGGTCAACAGCAGACTGGCATACACTTCACTTTAGCTGAAACACTACAGGGAAGGATGGAAGAGCTAGGAAATGAGTCTGTGAAACAAAGTTCAGGCCATTCCATAGCAAGGCTCTAAGTGATGTTTTAAATTTTTTTTATTATTTTTTACTTTTTGAGAGACAGAGAGAGACAGAATACAAGTAGGGGAGAGGCAGTGAGAGAGGGAGACACAGAATCCAGAGCAGGCTTCAGGCTCCAGCTGTCAGCACAGAGCCCAGCGCGGGGCTCGAACCCACAAACCGCGAGATCATGACCTGAGCCGGAGTCGGACACCTAACTGACTGAGCCACCCAGGCGCCCCCTCTAAGTGGTGTTTTAAAGAGCTGTCTTAGGTACTTAAGGTTTTTAAGTGAGGGTGTGACAGGAGCAGATCTACAGGGTCACTCTGACCTAAAATACAGAATGAACTAGGTGTGAAAACAGGGAGCCCTTGGAGAACACTACTGGAGTAGCTGGTGAGGACAGCCTGAACTAGGGAACAGTGAGAAGGGAAGAGTCCTTAGAGACCTTCCAGGAGCTAGCATCCCATCAGCTGGTAGGGCTTTGCAGCTGTGCAGGACACAGTATCACTGACCATGATTTTATGTAACTTAGAAAGAATCATCACTTCATCTCTCCTTGCCATCCTCTTGTGCTATGCTAAATCCCTCCCATCGAGGGCTACCATATATTTTGCAGCTGTCAGCTATAAACAGTTCCCAGAAAGAGAGATTAAATAGCTTTAACTTGTTATTCATCAACTCGTTCCCATCTTCCTTTACCCACAGTCCAAGTCCAAGACTGACGTTGTAAAGGGGAAAATGCGCTTGTTTTTTTTTTCTCTCTCTCTTTCTTTATTTCTTCCTTTCAGTATTTCTCTTTTAATGCTAAATTCAAGTCAACAAATATTTGTAGTCTATTGAAAAAAAGCTGAACAAAGTGTCAGGAATATAAATTTAGATAAGAAAATGTCTGAAAATAAGTATCCTACAGTACGGGGTCAGAAATTCCAATGCACATGTGGCTAAGTGTAAGACAAAGTGCAATGACATGTGTGACCTTGAACTACAGGAACACAAGGAGGAGACTCATCCTGCCCAGGTAGGATGGAAAGGCAGTGAGGATATCTGACTGGGGACTAGACATATACAAAGAATACTGCTGGGTTGAGAGATGGGGGGGGGGGGGCACTTTAGACCATGAGCAAAAACACACCATGATAAAGGGCTTGCCAAGTTTGGAAATGGTAAGGAGTCCAGTATATTGGTCAGGACTCGTGGTTTAAGGTGACAGAAACTGAACTCAAACTGATTTAATCAAGACAGACCGACAGACACTGTAGTGGCTCATAAAAGCAAGCTTTATCTAGCTTCAAGTGAATCCAGGGGTTCAAATGATACTACTAAGACTTTGTGTCTACCTATCTCTCAGTGCTCCTCTCTTCTGTATCAGCTTCATACCCTGGTAGGCTTTTCCCATGGAGACTACATGGCCCCTGGGAAGACCAGCACACATCCGACCAGCCTGGCACCAGCTTCCCAACAATCCCTGCAAAACCGAAGGTTCGTTCTGATTGACACGGCTAGAGGCACCTCCCCATCTCCAACCCTGTACTTCCACCAACCAGACCTGGGATACAAGACCCAACCTGGGACTTTGAAGGCGGGGTCAGCCCCACCCCAGCCATGTGGGCTCTAAGTAGAAAAACACAGTTTCCCCCGCCCTGCAAGAGGAAAGAATACATGCTGGGTAGGAAACAAATGCCACTACAACTGAAGTGGCTGGGGAACAGCACAGAGGGTAGGGAAGGCAGAAGTGGGTTAGGTGATGGGAGGGGAGAATCAAAACAAAATAAGGACCACACCATGAATTCCTTTTATGATATGCAAAGGAATGTGGATTTTATTCTTCAGACTACTGGTTCTCAACTATTTTCTCCCACAACATAAATGATGAATGACACCATCTGCAGGCATATCCGGGGGTTATTTGTGATTTTTTCCATGCATTAGCTCTAATTCTACCCTCATTCTCTCACACTAGACAGCAATGATACAGTGAACCTTGCTCTAATTGGTTTTTAAAGAGTAAAACAAAAAGAGAATAAATTATTCACAGACTTCTGCTCTCTAATTATTAGTAGTAACAAATTACTTTGATTCAACAATGACTCCCAGTGCCTCAGTTGAGCACAGATGTTGTAGGCAATGAGGAGCCACTGAAGGTTTTTAAGTATAGGATGGATTAGATGAGGAGATTCTAAAGGCAGAGAGGCCAGTTGGGAGGCTATTATGATAGAAAGGTGAGAGGTGCCAAGGACTTGAGCCAAACTGATAGCTGAAGAGAATGAAAAAGGAGAAACTAATTGCAGAGGTATTGCACAGGATAGATGATGCTTCTATCTATCAGAGCACAGCATGATGCTATGATCTCTATGATCATATGATCATAGCTATGATCTCTATGAAAAGAGAACAGCATGATGCTTCATGTTTGACTCACAGCTCCCAAATCATGCATTTTCACCCCCTCCTCCCATTAACTCTTTTGTTCCCGGGCCTGCTAACATTTACACACTGAAGAAAGTACATGACTGGTGGGGGTCGCAGATGTCAGAACTCCCGTCTAAGCAAAGTTCTTACTCTCGGGTTTAAAGGAGCGTTTTTTTCAGGCACCTCAGTGGCTCAGTCGGTTGAGCATCCAACTTCAGCTCAGGTCATGATCTTGCGGTTTATGAGTCAAGCCCCATATTGGCTCCTGCTGTCAGCACAGAGCCCGCTTTGGATCCTCTGTCCCCCTCTCTCTCTGCCCCCCCACCCCGCTCATGCTCCCTCTCTATCTCTATCTCTCTCAAGAAATAAACATTTCTTTTAAATTTTTTTTAATGTTTATTTATTTTTGAGACAGAGAGAGACAGAGCATGAGTGGGGGGAGGTCAGAGAGAGAGAGGGAGACACAGAATCTGAAACAGGCTCCAGGCTCTGCACTGTCAGCACAGAGCCCGATGCAGGGCTCGAATTCACGGACTGTGAGATTATGACCTGAGCCGAAGTTGGACACTTAACTGACTGAGCCACCCAGGCGCCCCATAAAAAACATTTTCAATAAAGAGTGTTTTTTTCATAACTTCTTATTGATTGTAATTTAAAATATAATAGAATAATTCATAATAAAAATTGTTGGTGATTTTTAGGTGGTTATGAATGATTGTGTGGGCATTATTAATTATACCCATAACTGCAATTGGTTTTTTGTTTGTTTGTTTGTTTGTTTGTTTGTTTTTAGAAAGAGAGCTTGTACGAGCAGGAGAGCAGCAGGGAGAGAATCTCATGCAGGCTCTGTGTTCAGCATGAAGCCTGACGTGGGGCTTGATCCCACAACCCTGGGATCATAACCTGAGCCAAAACCAAGTCAGGCACTCAACTGACTGAGCCATCCAGGCGCCCACAATTGTTAATTACCATAAAAATATTGTTACTAATAACTGTTCAAAATAGTGAACATTTTATAGTGCTATACCACTTTACAGATTTATTTACTCCATTTATTTTATTTTCACAATAGTTCTGAAACAGGTGTTGATCCCCTTTCACAATGCTATCAGACTGAGTGACATACCCCAAATCACACAACAAATAAATGGCAGAGGAAAGGTTAAAACTCCACGTTTCTGACCTAGGACCATGATTTTTCCACTTCATTTTAGTACTCATTATTTTCAGTAAAAATGAATGAATAAAAACTGTATTCCCAATCTGAGACTGGATTATCATCTAGCTTTTAGATTTTTAGTTACTCAGCTGTTAAGGAGAAAATTTAAGTAGACAGAAATGAAAATGTGTAAGGAGTTTGGAGGTAGTAGAAACAAAGCAATTCCCAAAAGCAATTCCATCAGTTATCTCAGGAGGTTCTCAATGGCGTTGTTATGGGCATTTGGGGCGAAACAATTCCTCTTTGTGTTGGACTGCCTTTTGTATTTTAGGATCGTAAAATCTTCCCTTACCCCCACCTCCAGGCATTATGACAACCAAAATTCCCACATGTGTTTTCTATTGCCCTCTGGGGGATCAGGATGATACTGCAGGATACCTGGGCCTAGCCTGGGCACAAAAAGACTTTGAACCTCCTCTGAGGCTTCAGGTAAGGCAGAGCTAAAACTAATGGTCGTTAAAAAAATAATAATAAAAAGTAAAAAAAATTAAACCATTTATTTCCTAATACAGTCCCTAAACTCTCTGACCACAATGCTTTTGTGAAAGCTACTTCCTCTCACAGGCCCTTACTATCCCCTCACAGAAACTAACCAGAAACCTTATCTCTCCAGGCACCTGGGTGGCTCAGTCAGCTAAGTGTCTGACTCGTGGTTTCAGCTCAGGCCATGATCTCACGGTTCGAGAGTTCGAGCCCCACGTCGGGCTCTGCACTGACAGTACAGAACCTACTTGAGATTCTCTCTCTCTCCCTCTTCTCTGCCCCTCCCCTGCTTGGGCTCTCTTTCTCTTAATTAATTAACTAATTAATTAATTTTAAAAACTTATCCATCATTTTCAACGTATTCAACGCTCAGTCAAATGAGATGGCTCCAAGAAGCGCTGCTGAACCCCATGCTGGTGGAATGATTCATTCTCTCCCAACACCAGAATTCCCAGAGCATTTGCCCCTCAGTTCAGTCTGCACTAAATTTCACGTTGTGATCACGTATCTCTATACTGACTTCAGCACTGTCAGTAGAAATATGGTGCAAGCTACATATCTAATTTTTCTAGTAGCCACATTTAAGAAGGTAAATATAGCAAATTAATAATACATCTTAACCCAAAATATCCAAAATATTATTTTAACATGTAATCAATATTAAAATTGTTAATATTTTATTTTTTGTATCTAGAAACCAGGTGTAATTTACTCTTATAGCACATCTTAATATGGAAGCTAAATTTTCACTGGAAATATTTGCTAGTGTTTAGATTTCATTAAGTGTACAGTTGAGAGTATAGATTCACACACTTCAAGTTGTTCTAGACATAACTCTCAATGGAAACTCTTAAGACATAACTCTTTTTTTTTTTTTTAATGTTTATTTTTGAGAGAGAGAGGGAGACAGAGCACGAGCAGGGGAGGGCAGAGACAGAGAGGGAGACACAGAATCCAAAGCAGGCTCCAGGCTCTGAGCCATCAGCACGGAGCCCAACACAGGGCTCGAACCCACGAACCGCGAGATCATGACCTGAGCCGAAGTTGGATGCTTAACTGACTGAGCCACTCAGGCGCCCCCAGACATAACTCTTAACAGTAGGTGTTTTCCAATAACTGAATTGGTCTCAGTGTTAAAGCTTATATTTAAATTCATTAAAAGTAAATAAAATTTGAAAATCTGTTGCTTGGTGGCACTAGTCACATGTAGCAAACAGCTACCATATTGGACAGCCCAACAGTCTACACTACTAGATTTAAAACTCTTCAAGGGCTTACAGGGCCTTATTCAGCCACTGTACACCCAGCACCCAGGTCATTACCTTGTGCACAGTAGCTACTCAATAAATGTTTGTTGAACAAATAAATGAATAAGTGGCTCATCTTAGTGTTACCATTAAGTATCCAACAGAACAGTTTGTAGATATGACAATAATTGTGCCTCTCATTTACATAACACTAAATAGTTTACTAAGCTCATCATCTATTCATCTTCACAAATACCCACTGAGAAAGATATTATTTCCACTTTTCAGGTGGAAAACAAAATGACAAGATTCAGAAAGCTGTGTGGAAGGTCATTAGTAAAGGACAGAGCCAGACTTTGAAGCTAGATTTTCTGAATCCCAGTTAAAGTTCCTTCAACTGACTCACAGCTGCTCTTCAGTGATCAACAAATGTATGTGGAATTGAATTAAACACTGCAGAGTACAACACAAAATATGCTGAGTACAACTGAGAAAGGATTTTCTGAAATGTCCTATATCAATATACAACATGAATATCAAAATTACATAGACCCTATGCATCAGTCAAAGAAAGAGTCCAGGCAAAACATTCTAAGACTAAAGAGATTACAATTAATACCTGTTTGATAAGAAAATACCAACTGAGGGAGGGTTGGAACAGTGTCCAAAGAAGGACAACAAAGTCACTATTAGCCAGAGCATCTCTGATCACAGACACACTGCTTATCTGGGGAGTTCCACAAATTCTGCCTGGGATACAAGAATCTAACCCAAGTAAATTATCCTAGATCTATAAAAATCTATTTACACAAAGATATCTGCCACAGAGTTGCTTATATTACATTTGCAAAAACACTGGGAAAACTTCAGCATCCAAATATGAACAAAGGTTGATTGAATTATGGTGTATCCACTAAGTGACATCTAAAGTTTTTTGATGCTCATGAAAGTTTAAATGTGAGGAAATGTTGGGTGGGTTTATAATATTAAATTTTAGAATATGATACTGTGTGATTAAAGAGAAGCTAAGCATATCCATAGAAGAAATCGATCAAGTTTTAACAATAGGAAAAGAAAGAACACTGGGTGATATTTTTCCTCTTCCCTTTTCTATGAGCATGCATCACTTTTAAATAGAAATATATGCATTTAAAACTTCCTTGAAACAAATAACAGGCAAACACAGCTCATGTCTCCCCTACCCACCCCCCACCATGGGTAATGAAGCCCAAGTAAGGGAAAAGCTTCTCTTACTTCCTGTCTAGAAAATGAGCTTCCACTCAGAATCAAGGAGATAATCCTTTTCTCTGAGTTGTTGATATAAGCTACTGGGTGGGTCAAGAACTATCATCACCCTTTGGAAGGATATAGCAACTGCTCAGCGACAGTCTAGCTCAATGCCCAAGGTCACACAGCTTTGTAGAACTGAGTCCGGGCAATATAGTCAACTCAACTGTCACAGTAAAGCTGCTCATATTCTCTAAAGTGCCCTGGCTGCCTTCCAGTAGACCCACTTCACACTGGGCCCCATCAGCATGGGGTCACCTTACACACTTGGATAATTGCCACCCAGTTCTGGGAGATGTTGTTCACACTATTCTAAGAGTCAGCCACAGTAAGTCCTCAGTGATAAAGAGCCTGGAATAGGAAATGTCCTTGTAGCAAGCCAGGACCTGGCAAATATAGCTCCCGAACTCTCCCAGGCTCCCCTCCTGCCTTGCCCATGAAATCGACCACCTTTGTTCTAAAGTCAGTAGGATTTCCCAAGGATAAGCAAAGGCTAAAATACAGCAGGATGCTTACCTTCAAAAATCCTTTCCTAACAAAATCTGATGGGAATCCAGAGGGCCAGGTGGAACCATTCAAACTCAACTGGCTTCCACACTGAGATGCCATCTCACAGCGGTCAGAGTGGCTAAAATGAACAAATCAAGAAACTAGAGATGCTGGAGAGGATGTGGAGAAACGGGAACTGTCTTGCACTGTAGGTGGGAATGCAAATTGGTGCAGCCACTCTGGAAAACAGTGTGGAGGTTCCTCACAAAATTAAAAATAGATCTACCCTACAACCCAGCAATAGCACTGCTAGGAATTCACCCAAGGGATACAGGAGTGCTGATGCATAGGGGCACATGTACCGCAATGTTTATAGCAGTGCTTTCAACAATAGCCAAATTATGGAAAGAGCCTAAATGTCCATCAACTGATGAATGGATAAAGAAGATGTGGTCTATATATATAATGGAATACTACTTGGCAATGAGAAAGAATGAAATCATGCCATTTGCGGCAACATGGTTGGAACTGAAAGGTATTATGCTAAGTGAAATAAGTCAGTCAGAGGAAGACAGATAGCCTATGTTTTCACTCATATGTGGATCTTGAAAAACATAACAGAAGACCATGGGGGAAGGGAAGGGGAAAAAAAGAGTTACAAACAGAGAGCGAGGGAGGCAAACCATAAGAGACTCTTAAATACAGAGAACAAACTGAGGGTTGATGGGGAGTTGTGGGAGAGGGAAAAATGAGTGATGGGCACTGAGGAGGGCACTTGTTGGGGTGAGCACTGGGTGTTGTATGTAAGCCAATTTGACAATAAATTATATTAAAAAAAACAACTGGCTTCACAGATGTATACAAATGTCAAACTCATCCATTTGAATATTTAAACATGTGCAGTTTTTTTTCTATACCAATTATATCTTAATAAAGCTGTTGGTAGAAATACAGTAACCATTGATTTACCTTTATATTTCTTCCACTAAACTCTAAGGTCCTTGAAGACAGGAACCTCCATGAGGTGTTTCCTAGGCATATGTTACCTCTTCTCCTTTGCCCCCAGCTCCTTGCCCAAGAACAATTTATGACTCCGTTCTCTGTGCTCCTGCTTCTAGCTAGGGACTCAAGTGACTGGAAGGCACAAAGGCTCTGGGGCCAAAACGTTACAGGTTTAACTCTTGGCTATGCTCTTTCTCAGCTGTGTGCCCATAGGCAAATCATTCACTTTTTCTGAACATTACTTTGCTAATATGTAAAAGAGGGATGATACCTACTAGGAGCAAAACAAAAAATGACTATATTACTCCCCTGAGCAGTATGCTAGCAAAAGACACAGAAACCGTCAGCATAGGCACCATATGGCTTTAATGAAAGGGCAGGTTACCTTGAAAATAATAATAATACTCAATTCCAAGTTGGGAGAAATGAGCACTGTCACACTCAGTCTAAGGGGTTCAGTGCTGATTGGAATTGCTGGAAGAAGCCCCAGCGGAAGAGATTACTTAGGGCTCTTCTGTGATGTGGTTTTTCGAATCAAGATGCCCTTTGAATCAGTGTTTCCACTGCTAGTTATCTACCCTTAGGATACAGCTTAATATACAGCAATATCTAGATGCACAAAGATTTTTATCATAACATTCCTTTCATGAGTGAAAAATTGCGGGGGGGAGGGGGGAAGGGTGGAACCTGGGCCGCTCAGTTGGTTAAGCGTCCAACTTCAGCGCAGGTCATGACCTCAAGGTTCGAGGGTTCAAGCACTGCATCAAGCTCTCTGCTGTCAGCATGGAGCCCACTTCGGATCCTCTGTCCCCCTCTCTCTCTGCCCCTCCTCCGCTCATTCTCTGTCTCTTTCTTTCTCCCTCTCTCTCCCTCCCTCCCTCTCTCAAAAATAAACATTTAAAAAAAAAAGTGAAAAACTGGGAACAACCTAAATGTCCAACACACATTCACATACACACATTATGTGGCAACACAGAAAAATGCTTAAGATAAAATGTTCAGTGAAAAAAAAAAAAATCAGGATACAAAATTGTATCCACACCATAACTGCAACTATAAGAATAAGGCATAGATAGACTTCAGGAAGGATGCCAAAATGATAGCACAAATTATATTCAGGAGGGGTTTTTTTTCTTCTTTTACCATTTATCAAATGTTCTACAAGGTAAGTACATTATTTTTATGACAAAATTTCCTTTTGGAAAGATGAAGAAAGGAGGGCTGGTGACTAAGAAACTGAGGCAATGTCTCAAAGTCAGTTTATCCCGAAGGTGGTGAAAACATGTCAGCCACTGAAATAGTAAGTAAAAATAGTCAGTGCCTAGCAGGCTTCTGAAAACTTCCACGTATCACATTCCCAAAAGAAAACATGCACTTCGCCTGCATTCTGTTGAATTGGCTTTTAGAGAAAGACAACACAAGGAACATTTGGTGACACTTCAGTTATCGAAAATGGCATGGACATATGGCATCTCGAAGGGTGGGAGAGCTCATTCTGTGATCATTCCAAAACTCAAGACGCCCGTTCCAGATACATACTGTAAGAAAGGAGCAAAGTCTATCTGGTAGCTGTGGTCAGGAAAGGCCTTCATGGTCATTGGGAAAATGGTGCCCTGTGGAATATTTTAAAATACCAAGGTACTGTGGCTGTGAGAGGACATAGAAGAGGAAGGGAAGACCAGGGAGTCTGTGGTATAGGCAGAGCAGTCCTTCTCACCCTGCTGAACTCAGCTTAACCAGAGAGGCTTTTAAAACCTACAGCTGCCAGGGCCCCACGCCAGGGATGCCGGTTTAATCACTTGTGAGTATACTGTGCAGCCTGGATTAAGACCCACTGAAATAGAAGGTAGATAATAAATCTGAAGAGAATAGAGACCGCTGAGTGTGGTAAAGGGCAAGGTTTTCAACTGGGAGAAGATGAAATTACATCACAGAGGGAATTCACTTGTGGTTACTGGTGACGCCATTGATTTTGTTCATTAAATTAGAAAAGAGAATTTTATAATTCATTTGCTCTACTTTCTCTTAGGTAGACTCTCTCTCTCTCTCTCTCTCACTCACACACACACACACACACACACACACACACACACCTCAATAAGTTGAGTTAGTGCCAAATATCAGAATTCCTGGTAACATTTTGTAAGCTTTAAAACTACTATTAATAGGGCACCTGGGTGGCTTAGTTGCTTAAGCATCTGACTTTGGCTCAGGTCATGATCTCACAGTCCGTGAGTTCGAGCCCCACCTTGGGCTCTGTGCTAACAGCTCAGAGCCTAGAGCCTGCTTCGGATTCTGTATCTCCCGCTCTCTCTCTGCCCCTTCCCCATGTGCGCTCACACTTCTCTCTCTCTCAAAAATAAAAAAACATTAAAAAAATTTTTTAACTACAATTAATAGATATTAGGGACTATACTAAGTCTATTTAACCTGTTTAAAAAATGATTGCAGATACAAAACAAGTTGCAAAAATAGTACAGAGAATTCCTACGTACCAATCATCCAGTTTCCACAAATGACAACATCACACACAACAACAACACATGATCAAAACCAGGAGGTTGACATTGACACAGTACAATTCCCTGGACTCCAACCACACTCAGATTTCAGGAGTGTGTTTTGTGCTAGCTGTTTTTATTTTTTTTTAATTATTATTTTTTTTTATTAAACGTTTGTATTTATTTTTGAGACAGAGAGAGACAGAGCATGAACGGGGGAGGGTCACAGAGAGAGGGAGACACAGAATCTGAAACAGGCTCCAGGCTCTGAGCTGTCAGCACAGAGCCCGACGCGGGGCTCGAACTCACGGACTGTGAGATCATGACCTGAGCCGAAGTCGGACACTCAACCGACCAAGCCACCCAGGTGCCCCTGTGCTAGCTGTTTTTACATATACTTTCTCATTCCACCCTTCCATCATTACTACTTCCATTTTGCAGAAAAGAAAACTGAGGCCAAGAGTAACTTTCCCGAGGTGGTGAGTGACATCGTTGGGACAGAAATAAGGCTTTGTCTGATTCCAAGCTCCAGTTCTACGTTACCTTCCTCTACCAGGTCTGTGAACTACACAGAGCACACCACCGTGGTTCACAGCCCCTAGACAGAAAGGGCTCTAGCAAGACCCCAGGGAGACGCTGGTGATAGCCCACGGGCCTCGCAAGTATGTAGGCTCGGGCCAGGAGAGCAGGAAGTCTTAAGAAGAACTTTCTAGGTCTCCAGATGAGCAACTAAAGCTGCATTCATAGGCAGCTTTTGAATAAAGTAAGGCAGGAGGAAGGGGCAGGCAGGCACCCATGGCAGCAGGCCAGTTGGTGATGTGAGAGTCCACACTCAGCACCAAGAAATGGCAGGAAATGAAGTAAGCAGACTGATGTTGGCACCTAGCATTGGATCAGGGTGACAGGGAGGCAGGCAGCAGGAGCCTAACTAGAAAATAGGTCCACACTAGCAACAAAACCGGAAGACACAGACCCATTCCTCAGTGCTAGACTAAGAAAGCAATGTGGCCTAGTGACTAAAATGTGGGTTCTAAAGCCAGACTGTCTGGCTTTAAACCCCAGACCTACTGACTAGTGGTATGAGCTGGGATCAGTGAACTGCTTTATGCTTCCATTTCTCCATCTGTAGCTATTATTATTATTATGCACAATTTGACTACGCAGGGATTAAAATGAAAATGTTAGAAACAAAAGAGAGGCAGGGGGTACCTCAAAGATCCTAGATGTCAGAACAGCAACTCAGTGCTAAAGGACATGTGAACATGGCTACTAAAGTCAGATAAAGTTAATTCCTTTATACAACACAGGGCCTAGAGCAAAGTATACATATTCCAAGAGCATTAAACAGGATGTTAATGCTGAATCATATTACCCACTAATTATCAAGCACCTGCTGATGCCAGACACTGTGCTCATTGCTCAACATGTATAACCTTCCTTGACTCCCCATGGGTATCCCATGAGGAAAAGAATATATAATCCCATTAAAGAGATGAAAAAACTGAGCCTCAATTTAGACTGCATGTTCAAGGTCACACAGCAGGCAAGGAGTGAAGCTGAGTTAAAACCAGAGCTCAAACATTCTCACTATACCTCACTGATAAGATACAGGCAACTCTTTGGACCGGTGGTTGTCACGGTCATCAGACACCGGCCAGCAGGAGCAGGAAGCAGAGAGCAGTGTGTTATGGCAGGAAGAGATAAGGAGAAAAGAATTGGAGACCCTGCTTAAAGTCCAGATAATATGGAACTCCTTTCTCTGGCTAAGTAATACCTTTCCAACCTACTCCACATGACTCTCTCCACTCTGCAATTCCCCATAATTCTTGTGGCACCAACAGGTTCAGGTAAAGAAAGACATTGCCTGCCACCATATCATAGGACCCCAAAGAGGCTCTACTAACGGGGTAGGGGTTTAGACTCTGGATTTTCTGATACATATCTTCAGATTCCAGGTGAAGCTAATTTCTGCCCATTAGAGTCAACGGATTTGAAACTGCAAGACCACTCATACCACCTCTCTGCTTGGCCTTTGTGGTTTTCCTCTCATAGTTAAATCCCGGGGCTCCAGGTGTGATGAAGACACAATGGCTTATAAAACATTGAGTGAAAGAAGAATCCAGAGTCTGTGTTGATACTAAAATCTAGACAGAGATGGAGAAAGGGAAGGGAAGGGAAGGGAAAGCTCTTGTCCATAGTCAAAGGTCATTCCATCGGTGGAGCAGGGATGACAGAGTTGGAAATCACCATTAACTCAGGCAAGAATCACAAAGTGGAGCTAAAACCACTGCATAAATGTTTGTTAGCGAAAAGGCTACACTACATAGTCTCAAAGTATCTTCCCACAGATAACCTATTACTTACACAAAGGGAAAGGTAACTTTACAGTGGAGAAATGGGGGAACAACCTCAACCAAATGCTCAAGATTAACATCACCAGTAACGGAAGCAATAGGCAATCTTTTCCCCTACTGCTGCCCTGAGAAGGACACAGTATCACTTATGTAGTATTCTTGTCAACGCGAATAAACTGAAGCAAACCACAAGGCAATGATCAGGCAATCCCTAACTGAGGAACATTCTGCAAAACAAAACACATGACCTGTTTGCTTCAAAATGTTAATGTCATGAAAGACAAAGAAAGGCTGAGAAACTGCTTCAAATTAAAGGAGATAAATGAGACATGACAATTCAATGTAACGTGTGCTTCAGGAATGGGTCCTGGGCCAGAAGGAAAGATTGCCATAAAAGACATTATGGGAACATTTGGCGAAATTAGAATATCGGCTGTATATAGTAGTATATAGTAATCATATTATATTAATATTAAGCTTCCTGAGTTTGAGAATTCTATTGTGGCCATGTAAGAAAAAGGTTTCTTCCAAAGAAACTCAAACTGAAACTGAAAGGTCATGATGTCCACAACTTAGGGTCAAGAAATTCAGAAAAAAAGATAGATTCTGATATGGGATGGGATGGGATGGGATGGCATGGGATGGCATGGGATGGCATGGGATGGCATGGGATGGCATGGGATGGCATGGGATGGCATGGGATGGGGTGGGATGAGATGAGATAAACATTCGACAGCAAGTAAGCAAATGTGACTCCAGGTAGAGGTTTGACAGTTGTTCATTTTACTAGTCTTGCAAATTTCTTGGAGGTATAAAATTTGTCAAAATCACCTTTTTTAAAACAAATGCAAAGACATTTCTTAAATACAGGGACCTGTAAGTTGACTTAGAGTTAGACAAGATAAACTTGGTCAGTGCTACCCTTGGAAACTTAACCATGGAAACTCAACCCTGACATAGCCAGTCAGTCAAGGATAGAATAAGTGGCCCAACATTGAAGAAACACATAATTTAACAAGTATAATCCAACCCCCCTTTATACATCTTTCTCTAATTCTAAATCTGGACCATTTTCCAAGAATGAAAATGATGAACAGATCAAAGTTTGGGATCCATAATCCAAGACTGTTATTTGATTCATATCTTCCTGCTTTTGACTTTGCAGACAGGGTTCAAGTCATGCTCTTGGGCAGTTTGCAACGTGCCTGCCTCCAAGTACTTGAGCCCCATCACCATAGCCAGAATTATCACCTCTTCCAAATGAGGACAAGCGTGTCTGCAGCTCACGTTCAAATAACAATCCTTCCCCCAGCTAAGCTAACCCCCAGGGT